>NC_037672.1:142742558-142900810 GCF_003255815.1 Theropithecus gelada
TCCTTCCTTCCTTCCTTCCTTCCTTCCTTCCTTCCTTCCTTCCTTCCCTTCCATCCTCTCTCCCTCCCTCCTTCTTTCTTCTTTTTCTTTCTTTCATGTCTTTGTCTGGTTTTGGTATCAGGGTAATACTGACCTCATAGAATGAATTTGGAAGTATCCCCTTCTCTCTGTTTCAGAATAGTTTGAGTAGGATTAGTATTAGTTCTTAAATGTTTGGTAGAATTCAGCAGTGCAGCCATCATGTCTCAGGCTTTTCTTTGCTATGGGACTTTTTATTACAACTTTGATCTCATTACATGTTACTAGTCAAATAACAGTCAAGTTATTGGTTCAAGTAATTGTTCAGGAATTGGGTTTCTTCATGGTTCAATCTTGATAGGTTGTATGTGTCTAGAACTTTATCCATTTCTTCTAGATTTTCAAATTTGCAGGTGTCTAGTTGCTCATAATAGCAACTAATGATCCTTTGAAGTTCTGCAGTATTAGTACTAATGTTGCCTTTTTCATCTCTGCTTTTATTTATTTGGATCACCTCTCTTTTTTTTCTTAGCTAGTCTGGTTAAAGGTTTGTCAAATTTGTTTAACTTTTCAAAAAAACAACTTTTAATTTCATTGATCTTTCGTATTGTTTTCTTCATTTCAATTTCATGTATTTCTGCTCTAATCCTTATTATTTATTTTCTTCTTCAAATTTTGAGTTTAGTTTGCTTTTGCTTTTGTAGTTCTTTAATATACATCATTTGGTTATTTACTTGAAGTTTTTCTTCTTTTTTGAAGTAGGCACTTATAGTTATAAACTTCCCTGCTTTTGTGTATCCGATAGGTTTTGGTGTGATGTGTTCCAATTGTCATTTGTTTCAAGACATTTTTCAATGTTCTTCTTAATTTCTTCGTTGACCCACTGATCATTCAGAAGCATATCGTTCAATTCCTATGTATATGTATAGTTTCCAAAATTCCTCTTGTTACTGATTTCTAGTTTTATTCCAATGTGTTTAGAGGAGATGCTTGATTTTATTTAAATTTTTAAGTGTTTTAAGGCTTGTTTCATGAACTAACATATGAACTAACATAGTTTAGAATGATTCATGTACTGAGGAGAAGAATGTGTTTTCTATAGCCATTGGATATAATGTCCTGTAAATATCTATTAGGTCCATTTGGTCAATAGTGCAGATTAAGTTCGATGTTTAGTTGTTAATTTTCTATCCGGAAGATATGTCCAATGCTGAAGGTGGGATGTTGAAGTCTCCAGCTATTATTGTATTGGGGTCCATGTCTCTCTTTAGCTTTAATAATATTTCCATTATGTTCTTGTATGCTCCAATGTTTTGTGTGTGTGTGTGTGTGTGTATATATATATATATATACACATATATATATTTCAAATTGTTATATCCTCTTGCTGAATTGGCCCCTTTATCATTACATAGTGATCCTCTTTGTCTCTTCTTATAATTTTTGAAAACTATTTTGTCTGACATAATTATAACTACTACTGCTGTTTTTTGGTTTTCATTAGCATGAAATATCTTTTTCTACCCTTTAATTTCAGTCTATGCTTGTCTTTATAGGTGAACTGTATTTCTTGTAGGCAACAGATCATTGGGTCTTGTTTTTTTGTTTGTTGTTTGTTTTAAATCTATTCAGCCACTCTGTGTCTTTTAATCGAAAAGCTTAGTCCATTTACATTCAATGTTATCATAGATAAGTAAGGATTTATTCCTGCCATTTTGTTATTTGTTTTCTGGTTGTTTATAGTCTTCCTTCTTTTTTTTCATTCCTGTCTTCGTTTTAGTGAAGGTGATTTTTCACTGGTGATATGATTTAGTTTCTTCCTTTTTATTTTTTGTGTATCTGTTGTATGTTTTTGGTTTGAAGTTACCACGAGATTTGCAAGTACTATCTAATCTCCCATTATTTTGAACTGGTAACAGCTTAACACTGTTAGCCTAAAAAATCAAACAAGCAAACGGAAAACTAATAAAGACTCTACACCTTAACTTCATCTCCCACTTTTTAACTTTTTGTTGTTTCTATTTATCTTATATACTGTCTATGTCTTGAAAAGTTGTCATACTTATTATTTTTGATTGGTTCATCTTTTAGTCTTTCTATTTAGAATGAGACTAGTTTACACACGAGTTACAGAGTTATAATATGCTGTTTTTTTCTGTGTATTTACATTACCAGTGAATTTTGTACCTTCAGATGATTTTTTTATTGCTCATTAACATCCTTTTTTTCTTTCCCTTTGGCATTTCTTTTTTTTAAATAATTTTATTTTTATTTTTGACTTTGCATTAATATTTGATCTCTAATAACAAAGTTATCTGAAACATGGGCAAGTGTTATGATGATATACTGCTTTTGGGGGGTTTCACGTATTTTTTTATTATACTTTATGTTCTAGGGTACATGTGCACAACACACAGGTTTGTTACATATGTATACATGTGTCATGTTGGGGTGCTGCACCCATTAAGTCGCCATTTACATTAGGTATATATTCTAATGCTATCCCTCCCTGCTCCACCGACCCCACAATAGGCCCTGGTGTGTGATGTTCCCCTTCCTGTGTCCAAGTGATCTCATTGTTCATTTCCCACCTATGAGTGAGAACATGCAGTGTTTGGTTTTCTGTTCTTGCTATAGTCTGCTGAGAATGATGGTTTCCAGCTGCATCCATATCCCTACAAAGGACATGAACTCATCCTTTTTTATGGTCGCATAGTATTCCATGGTGTATATGTGCCACATTTTCTTAATCCAGTCTATCACTGATGGACATATGGGTTGCTTCCAAGTCTTTGCTATTGTGAATAGTGCCACAGTAAACATACGTGTGCATGTGTCTTTACAGCAGAATGATTTATAATCCTTTGGGTATATACCCAGTAATGGGATGACTGGGTCAAATGGCATTTCTAGTTCTAGATCCTTGAGGAATTGTCGCACTGTTTTCCACAATGGTTGAACTAGTTTACAGTCCCACCGACAGTGTAAAAGTGTTCCTATTTCTCCACATCCTCTCCAGCACCTGTTGTTTCCTGACTTTTTAATGATCCTCATTCTAACTGGTGTGAGATGGTATCTCATTGTGTTTTTGATTCGCATTTCTCTGTGGCTAGTGATGATGAGCATTTTTTCATGTGCCTGATGGCTGTGTAAATGTCTTCTTTTCAGAAGTGTCTGTTCATATCCTTCGCCCATTTTTTGATGGGGTTGTTTGTTTTTTTCTTGTAAATTTGTTTGAGTTCTTTGTAGGATCTGGATATTAGCCTTTTGTCAGATGAGTAGATTGCAAAAATTTTCTCCCATTCTCTAGGTTGCCTGTTCACTCTGATGGTAGTTTATTTAGCTGTGCAGAAGCTCTTTAGTTTAATGAGATCCCATTTGTCAATTTTGGCTTTTGTTGCCATTGCTTTTGGTGTTTTAGACATGAAGTCCTTGGCCATGCCTACGTCCTGAATGGTATTGCCTAGGTTTTCTTCTAGGGTTTTTATGGTTTTAGTTCTAACATTTAAGCCTCTAATCAATCTTGAATTGATTTTTGTATAAGGTGTAAGGAAGGGATCCAGTTTCAGCTTTCTACTTATGGATAGCCAGTTTTCCTACCACCATTTATTAAGTAGGGAATCCTTTCCCCATTTCTTGTTTCTCTCAGGTTTGTCAAAACCTGATCAGATGGTTGTAGATGTGTGGTATTATTTCTGAAGGCTCTGTTCTGTTCCATTGCTCTATATCTCTGTTTTAGTACCAGGACCATGCTGTTTTGGTTACCGTAGCCTTGTAGTATAGTTTGAAGTCAGGTAGCATGATGCCTTGAGCTTTGTTCTTTTGGCTTAGAATTGTCTTGGAAATGTGTGCTCTTTTTTGGTTCCATATGAACTTTAAAGTAGTTTTTTCCAATTCTGTGAAGAAAGTCATTGGTAGCTTAATGGGGATGGCATTGAATCTATAAATTACCTTGGGCAGTGTGGCCATTTTCATGATATTGATTCTTCCTATCCATGAGTATGGTATGTTCTTCCATTTGTTTGTGTCCTCTTTTATTTCCTTGAGCAGTGGTTTGTAGTTCTCCTTGAAGAGGTCCTTCACATCCCTTGTAAGTTGGATTCCTAGGTATTTTATTCTCTTTGAAGCTATTGTGAATGGGAGTTCACTCATGATTTGGCTCTCTGTTTGTCTATTATTAGTGTATAAGAATGCTTATGATTTTTGCACATTGATTTTGTATCCTGAGACTTTGCTGAAGTTGTTATCAGCTTAAGGAGATTTTGGGCTGAGATGATGGGGTTTTCTAAATATACAATCATGTCATCTGCAAACAGGGACAATTTGACTTCTTCTTTTCCTAATTGAATACCTTTTATTTCTTTCTCTGCCTGATTACCCTGGACAGAACTTCCAACACTATGTTGAATAGGAGTGGTGAGAGAGGGCATCCCCGTCTTGTGCCAGTTTTCAAAGGGAATGCTTCCAGTTTTTGCCCATTCAGTATGATATTGGCTGTGGGTTTGTCATAAATAGCTCTTGTTATTTTGAGATATGTTCCATCAATACCAAATTTATTGAGAGTTTTTAACATGAAGGGCTGTTAAATTTTGTCAAAGGCTTTTTCTGCATCTGCTGAGATAATCATATGGTTTTTGTCTTTGGTTGTGTTTATATGCTGATTTACATTTATTGATTTGCATATATTGAACCAGCCTTGCATCCCAGGGTTGAAGCCGACTTCATCATGGTGGATATGCTTTTTGATATGCTGCTGGATTCGGTTTGCCAGTATTTTATTGAGGATTTTTGCATTGATGTTCATCAGGGATATTGGTCTAAAATTCCTTTTTTTTGTTGTGTCTCTGCCAGGCTTTGGTATCAGGATGATGTTGGCCTCATAAAATGAGTTAGGGAGGATTCCCTCTTTTACTATTGATTGGAATAATTTCAGAAGGAATGGTACCAGCTCCTCCTTGTACCTCTGGTAGAATTTGGCTGTGAATCCGTCTGGTCCTGGACTTTTTTTGGTTGGTAGGCTATTAATTATTGCCTCAATTTCAGAACCTGCTATTGGTCTTTTCAGGGATTCAGCTTCTTCCTGGTTTAGTCTTGGGAGAGTGTATGTGTCCAGGAATTTGTCCATTTCTTCTAGGTTTTCTAATTGATTTGCGTAGAGGTGTTTATAGTATTCTCTGATGGTAGTTTGTATTTCTGTGGGGTCGGTGATGATATACCCTTTATCATTTTTTATTGTGTCTATTTGATTCTTCTCTCTTTTCTTCTTTATTAGTCTTGCTAGCGGTCTATCAGTTTTGTTGATCTTTTAAAAAAACCAGCTCCTGGATTCACTGATTTTTTGAAGGGTTTTTTTATGTCTCTATCTCCTTCAGTTCTGCTCTGATCTTAGATATTTCTTGCCTTCTGCTAGCTTTTGAATGTGTTTGCTCTTGCTTCTCTAGTTCTTTTAATTGTGATGTTAGGGTGTCAATTTTAGATCTTTCCTGCTTTCTCTTGTGAGCATTTAGTGCTATAAATTTCCCTCTACACACTGCTTTAATGTGTCCCAGAGATTCTGGTACATTGTATCTTTGTTCTCATTGGTTTCAAAGAACATCTTTATTTCTGCCTTCATTTTGTTATGTACCCAGTAGTCACTCAGGAGCAGGTTGTTCAGTTTCCATGTAGTTGAGCAGTTTTGATTGAGTTTCTTAATCCTGAGTTCTAGTTTGATTGCACTATGGTCTGAGAGACAGTTTGTTGTAATTTCTGTTCTTTTACATTTGCTGAGGAATGCTTTACTTCCAATTATGTGGTCAATTTTGGAATAAGTGTGATGTGGTGCTGAGAAGAATGTATATTCTGTTGATTTGGGGTGGAGAGTTCTGTAGATGTCTATTAGGTCTGCTTGCTGCAGAGATGAGTTCAAGTCCTGGATATCCTTGTTAACTTTCTGTCTCGTTGATCTGTCTAATGTCGACAGTGGGGTGTTGAAGTCTCCCATTATTATTGTATGGGAGTCTAAGTCTCTTTGTAAGTCTCTAAGGACTTGTTTTATGAATCTGAGTGCTCCTGTATTGGGTGCATATATATTTAGGATAGTTAGCTCTTCCTGTTGAATTGATCCCTTTACCATTATGTAATGGCCTTCTTTGTCTCCTTTGATCTTTGATGGTTTAAAGTGTGTTTTATCAGAGACTACTATTGCAACCCCTGCTTTTTTTGTTCTCCATTTGCTTGGTAGATCTTCCTCCATCCCTTTATTTTGAACTTATATATGTCTCTACATGTGAGATGGGTCTCCTGAATACAGCCGACTGATGGGTCTTGACTCTTTATCCAGTTTGCCAGTCTGTGTCTTTTAATGGAGCATTTAGTCCATTTACATTTAAGGTTAATATTGTTATGTGTGAACTTGATCCTGCCATTATGATACTAGCTGGTTATTTTGCTCGTTAGTTGATGCAGTTTCTTCCTAGCCTCGATGGTCTTTACATTTTGGCATGTTTTTGCAATGGCTGGTACCGGTTGTTCCTTTCCATGTTGAGTGCTTCCTTCAGGGTCTCTTGTAAGGCAGGCCTGGTGGTGACAAAATCTCTAAGCATTTGCTTATCTGTAAAGGATTTTATTTCTCCTTCACTTATGAAACTTAGTTTGGCTGGATATGAAATTCTGGGTTTAAAATTCTTTTCTTTAAGAATGTTGAATATTGGCCCCCACTCTCTTCTGGCTTGTAGAGTTTCTGCCGAGAGATCTGCTGTGAGTCTGATGGGCTTCCCTTTGTGGGTAACCCGACCTTTCTCTCTGGCTGCCCTTAACATTTTTTCCTTCATTTCAACTTTGGTGGATCTGACAATGATGTGTCTCGGAGTTGCTCTTCTCAAGGAGTATCTTTGTGGTATTCTCTGTATTTTCTGAATTTGAATGTTGGCCTGCCTTGCTAGGTTGGGGACATTTACCTGGATAATATCCTGCAGAATGTTTTCCAACTTGGTTCCATTCTCCCCGTCACTTTCAGGTACACCAATCAGACGTAGATTTGGTCTTTTCACACAGTCTCATATTTCTTGGAGGCTTTGTTCATTTCTTTTTACTCTTTTTTCTCTAAACTTCTCTTCTTGCTTCATTTCATTCATTTGCTCTTCAATCACTGATACCCTTTCTTCCAGTTGATCGAGTTGGTTACTGAAGCTTGTGCATTTGTCACGTAGTTCTCATGTCATGGTTTTCAGCTCTATCAGGTCCTTTAAGGACTTCTCTATATTGGTTATTCTAGTTACCCATTGTCAAATCTTTTTCAAGGTTTTTAGCTTCTTTGCAATGGGTTCGAACTTCCTCCTTTAGCTCAGAGAAGTTTGATTGTCTGAAGCCTTCTTCTCTCAGCTCATCAAAGTCATTCTCCATCCAGCTTTGTTCCATTGCTGGCAAGGAGTTGCATTCCTTTGGTGGGAGAGGCGCTCTGATTTTTAGAATTTTCAGTGTTTCTGCACTGCTTTCCCCCCATCTTTGTGGTTTTATCTATCTTTGGTCTTTGATGATGGTGATGTACAGGTGAGGTTTTGTTGTGGATGTCCTTTCTGTTTGTTAGTTTTCCTTCTAACAGTCAGGACCCTCAGCTGCAGGTCTGTTGGAGTTTGCTTGAGGTGCACTCCAGACCTGTTTGCCTGGGTATTAGTAGCAGAGGCTGCAGAAGAGTGAATATTGCTAAGCAGCAATTGTTGCTGCCTGGTCGTTCCTCTGGAAGCTTCGTCTCAGAGGGGTACCTGGCCATGTGAGGTGTGAGGTGTCAGTCTGCCCCTAGTTGGAGGTGTCTCCCAGTTAGGTTACTCGGGGTTCAGGAACCCACTTGAGCAGGCAGTCTGTCTGTTCTCAGGTCTCAAACTCTGCTGGGAGAACCACTACTCTCTTCAAACCTGTCAGACAGGGACATTTAAATCTGCAGAGGTTTCTGCTCTCTTTTGTTTGGCTATGCCCTGTCCCCAGAGGTGGAGTCTACAGAGGCAGTCAGGCCTCCTTGAGCTGCAGTGGGCTCCACCCAGTTTGAGCTTCCCAGCTGCTTTGTTTACCTACTCAAGCCTCAGCAATGGCGGGCGCCCCTCCTCCAGCCTCATTGCCACCTTGCAGTTAGATCTCAGACTGCTGTGCTAGCAATGAGGGAGGCTCTGTGGGCGTGGGACCCTCCAAGCCAGCCATAGGATATAATCTCCTGGTGTGCCATTTGCTAAGACCCTTGGTAAAGCACAGTATTAGGATGGGAGTTACCCAATTTTCCAGGTGTTGTGTGTCATGGTTTCCTTTGGCTAGGAAAGGGCATTCCCTTCCCCCTTGTGCTTCCTGGGTGAGGCGATGCCTCGCCCTGCTTCGGCTCTCACTTGGTGGCCTGCACCCACTGTCCTGCACCCACTGTCCGATGTGCCCCAGTGAGATGAACCCGGTACCTCAGTTGGAAATGCAGAAATCACCCATCTTCTGTGTTGCTCACTCTGTGAGCTGGAGGCTGGAGCTGTTCCTATTCCGCCATCTTGGAACTTCCCCCTCAATGGATGTCTTGTGTTTCTTATAGGACAGTTCCATTGTTGATGAAGTCCCTCAGTTTTTGTTTGGGAAAAATCTTTATTTTTTCTCCTTCATGTTTGAAGGATATTTTCACCAGATACACTATTCTAGGGCAAAAGTTTTTTTGTTTTTTTTTTCCTTTAGCTCTTTAAATATGTCATGCCACTCTCCCCGGGGCTGTAAGGTTTCCACTGAAAAGTCTGCTGCCAAACACATTGGAGCTCCATTGTATATTACTTGTTTCTTTTCTCTTGCTGCTTTTAGGATCCCTTCTTTATCTTTGACCTTTGAGAGTTTGATTATTAAATGCTTTGAAGTAGCCTTCTTTGGATTAAATTCACCTGGTGTTCTATAACATTCTTGTACTTGAATGTTGGTATCTTTCTCTAGGTTTGGGAAGTTTTGTGTTATTTTCCCTTTGAATAAACTTTCTACCCCTATCTATTTCTCTACTTCTTCTTTAAGACCAATAACTCTTAGATTTGCCATTTTGAGACTTTTTTCTAGATCTTGTAGGAATGTTTAATTCTTTTTAATTATCTTTTGTTTTGTCTCCTCTGCATATTTTCAAATACCCTGTCTTCAAGGTCAACAATTCCTTCTGCTTTATCAATTCTGCTGTTAAGAGATTCTGGTGCATTCTTCAGTGTGTCAGTCACATTTTTCAGGTCCAGAATTTCTGCTTGATTCTTTTTATTTCCATCTCTTTGCTAAATTTGTCTGACAGAATTCTGATTTCACTCTCTGTGTTATCTTGAATTTTTTTGAGTTTCTTCAAAACAGCTCTTTTGAATTATTTGCCTTCAAGGTCACTTATCTCTGTTTCTCCAGGATTGATCTTGGTGCCTTATTTAGTTCATTTGGTGTGGTCATGTTTTCCTGGATGGTCTTGATGCTTGTGGATGTTCAACAATGTCTAGGCATTGAAGAGTTAGGTATTTATTTTAGTCTTTGTACCCTGGGCTTGTTTGTACCTATCCTTCTTGGAAAGTCTTTCCAGTTATTCGAAAGGACTTGAGTGTTTTGATCTAATTTGTTTCTGCATTAGGGGACACTGCAAGCCCAATAATGCTATGGTTCTTGTAGGTTGTAGAGGTACTGCCTTGGTGATCTTGTATATGATCCAGAAGAATTCTCTGGATTACCAGGTAAATACTCTTGTCTTCTTCCCTTACTTTCTCCCAAACAGAGTCTCTGTGTGTGTTCTGAGCTTTCTGGAACTGGGGATAGAGTGACATAAGCAACCCGTCGCACTACCACTGGGACTACACTGGGTCAGACCTGAAGCCAGCACAGCACTGGGTCCTGCCAAAGGCCTACTGTAACTACTGCCTGGCTCTACTTATGTACTTATGTTTGCTCAGGGCCCTAGGACTGTACAGTCATCATAATGAAGCTAGCCAGGCTTAATGTCCTTCCTTTCAGGTCAGTGAGTTCCCCCGGGACCCAGGCAGGTCCAGAGATGCTCTTCAAGAGTCAGGGCCTGGAGTCAAAAACTTTAGAAATCTACCTCATGCTCTGCTCTACTGTGGCCAAGCGGGTGCTCAATCCACAAGACAAAGTCCTTCCCACTTTTCCTTTCCCATTGCACAGGCAGGGGTACCTCTCCCCATAGCCACCATCACAACCATGTGTCCACAATATGGTGGGCACTGCCAGGTGACTGCCGATGTTCCCTTAAGGCCCAAGGGCTCTTCAGTCAGCTTGTGGTGAATGCTGCCTGGCCTGGGACTCACCTGTCAGGGCAGTGGGCTCCCCTTTGGCCCAGGGCAGGTCCAGAAATGCTGTCCATGAGCCGATATCTGGAATCAGGAACCTCAAGAGCCTGCTTGGTGCTCTACCCCACTGTAGTCAAGCTGGTACCTAAGGTTCAAGACAAAGTCCGCTTTATTTTTCCCTCTGCTTATCTCAAGCAGAAGGAATCTTTCACAGTAGGCACCACAGCTCAGAATGTTCTGGGTCTTATCTGAAGCCAGCATATCTCACCCAAAGTTCTTGATGTACTACCTGGGTATCACTGCTGGTTATGCAGGACCCAAGGGATCTTTAGTCAGCAGGTGATGAATGTTGCCAGGAGTAGCTCCTTGTCTTTAAGGCAGAAACTTGTTGCTGGCCCTGGATGTGTCTAAAAACATCCGTGAGCTAGGGCCTGGAATCAGGGCCTTACAGCTCTGCCCAGTGCCCTGTGCTACTGTGTCTGAACTGTTATCCAAATTATAAGACAAAGCCCTCATTTCTTTTCCCCTTTCTCTGCTCAAGTGGAAGGAAGGGGTCCATTTCGGAGCTGTAAGCTGTACTGCCTGGGGTTGGTGGAAGAGTGGCATGGGCACTCCCTTAGCTGCCCTGGCCGGTGTCTCAGTAGGTCATATACCCTCTAAGTTCACTGGCTTCATGTCCAGCACAGCACTAAGACTTGTCATTCTTGTGGCCTAAGCTGCCTTTTGAGTTTATTTAGGACTCCAGAGTGCTTTAGCCCACAGTGGTGGGTCTTGCCTGAACTCAAGTTCTGACCACTTGGATAGGCAATTCCCCTCTGGCTAGGGCTGTTCTAAATGCTGCCAGCATGAGTGGGCATCAGCTGAGTTCAGCCTAGGTTTGTTTTCCACTGTAAGAAGGCAGCACTGAGGTCAACGCAGGGTCCCACAATCACTGTGCTCTCCCTCCCCCAAGTACATAGATCCTGCGTGCCATGCACTGCTGGGGTTTGGCGGAGGGATGGTCTTCGCAATTTAAGACTGTCTTTTCTACCCTCTTCAGTGCCTTTTTCAGTAATATGAAGTTAAAACCAGGTGCTGTGATTGCTCACTTGATTTTTGGTCCTTATGAAGGTTTTGTGTGTGTGTGTGTGTGTGTGTGTGTATGTGTATGTAGATAGTTGTTAAATTTGGTGTTTCTGGTGGGGGAAAAAGAGGACAATTGGTGAATGCTTCTATTCGACCAGCTTGCTCCACCCTTGAAAAATATTGTCTTTTAATATGAATCCTAGAATAATAAAATTGAGGACTTTCCTTCTGGGTGGTCCCACACATACATATTTATTATGTTTCTATCTTCATTATGTATGTACCTATGCATTCTTTCTATACACATTCTGTGTATCCATGTGGCCATCCTATCCATCAGTCCATCTTTATCCCAATCCTCCATTAGTAATACAACTGCTAGTTGTGTGTCAAAGACGGTAAGAAACAGAGAAAACCCCTATACTGAATATTTTAATTTTCAAGTATCTGTTATGAGTGCAGCTACTCCTATCCAGTCCCATGTTCCTGGGGGAGTTATATGCACAAAGGAGATGCCAGACAAATGTAATCTTTTTATTCCTAGTTGGAGTAGGGCTCACAACTCCTTTCATGGTGAGTTCGGACCTAGGAGAGCCACTGGGATGCCTTTTGCTTGGGCTTGAGGCTGCCTGCAGAGGCCTGGGTGGTAACTTGCCCCTATCAGCCCTGTTTTGGCTCTCATGTGGCTTTCCTAGGTCAAGGAGGCTATGGTGGAAGGCAGCACACAACCCTCTCCAGTGGCTTCTCCCTAAAAAGTCCTAGAAGAGCTACATCCCGTCAGAGAAATAAAATAAAAACACCCTCAATAAGGGAGGACTGTAAAGAGACCCTGCTACATGAAAGAGAAGCCTTTGCCTGCCTCTTAATGTGCCAGCTCCGCCATTTCTTAGCATCAGGACGCAACGCTGTTCTTGGCTCTGCCCAAGACCATCAGTCTTTCTCAGGAGTAGAGGGCCAGGAGAAGTGCTTTGAGCTAACCCAGCAGGATGGGTGGGTAACCAACATTGACCTAGAGGCTAAAGACATGGCAACATTCACACCAAATATGATCATTGTATTGGATACCACTTGTTCCTTACCTCACAGACTTACCTTATTCTACCTTTTGCTGTAGCAACCAGCTCGCGTCAGACATCATCGACAGGATCTCCTCTCAGCTTCACCAATTAGCTCTTGCTTCCTGCCCAGGGCTTCTTTGCCACCTCAATATTTAGTGTATTCTTTCATTATGCTGAAACTCAATAAAATGTTTCATTTTACTTTATATAAGAAACCATTTACTCTTCTACAGAAAACATCTGAAAAGTGGTTGTCAGAGCTCAGTGGTCACGAAGTGGCACTGGTGACTTTGAGGAGGCCGGTAGCAATTGGGATGAGAAATGGAGGGAGAAAGTTGGAGAGACGAAAGTGGGCAGGGCAAAGCCTCTCCATCCATCTGGCAAACCCCTAACTCATCGAAGCAGATCAAACAGTTCAGTAAAATATGTTTAAGCCACCCTCAAGATGACTGCAGGCAATCCAAGCATGGAGATTTAGCTTTAACCAGATGAGGAAAACTGTAAGCCGGGTACGGTGGCTCATGCCTGTAATCCCAGCACTTTGGGAGGCTGAGGCAGGAGTATCACCTGAGGTCAGGAGTTCAAGACTGGCCTGGCCAACATGGTGAAACTGTGTGTCTACTAAAAAATATAAAAATTAACTGGGTATGGTGGCATGCACCTGTAATCCCAGCTACTCAGGAGGCTGAGGCAGGAGAATTGCTTGAACCTGGGAGTTGGAGGTTCCAGTGAGCCGAGATCATGCCACTGTACTCCAGCCTGGGCAACAGAATTGAGACTCTGTCTCAAAAACAAACAAACAAACAAACAAAAAACAGATAAACTTTAGATCTCCCTACCTGTGAAGTGAGCAGAACAGAAAAATATTTTTAGTCATTTTTTTCCCTTCACTGAGCCTGTTGTGGCTTGAAAATGTTGAGGTGCCATTTTTGCTGTAACTGCCTTACAAGGATTCTGCCTTGCAACCATCTCTCTTTCAAAAGGCTGACTTTTTCTTGTTTACAGCAAGTTGTAGAATCGTAGTTGATTATATGTTATATTAGAGTGAGAAGGGGCCTTAGAGATCATTCAGTTCAGCGGTTCTTTTCAGAAGATGCTTAATGGTATGTCATAATCACACCCCTAGTTTGTGTCTGAACCAGGTTTGTAACTCAGGTGGTCTGACTCCAAGTAATCCAAATTTTCTCACTATACAGGGTGAAAAACCACCTGTAGGGAACTGTGTAAGGGGAAATGATTTTGAAGTGTGAATTGAAGTAGATTCTCTGCTCCGGGTTTAGAATTCTACTGAAAACCAAGAACGAATGAACTAATACTTAGCTGTGCGAGAAAGGAATTCCAGGGGGATACAGCAATTGGTTTTTCTTTTCCCTTTTGCACCTCCTATTAATGTGAGCAGGATCTGCATTTTCCTGTTTTACAGATTCAACTACAAAGAAAGAATTATGAACAGAAGCTCTACTACTTCATAAAGAAGAAGAGGCCTTGATTAATAAATAACCTGACACCCTTCAGATGTTGCACAGGGAAAAACGGAGTGCCCCAATTTCTGGGAGTCACTGTACTTCACTTACCCTGGGGCCTGTTTTACAGGAATTTGCCTGCTTAGTTAATTGTAGTTATTCCCAAAATAAACTCCATTTTGTGTGGGACTCTTCTATTCTGAGGGAATGATGTAAGCAAGAATATTGGCTGGAGTATCTTGAATATCTGTGATGGATGGCTCCTCAGAATGAATCCTAAATCTCCAAGGGACCCCTTTTATCTTGTGATTTTGCTCACAGGTTCTAAGCTGCTGCTGGGAAGGGTTCCAGTTCTATATTCTCTGTCTTCTGGAAGCACTGATGAAATCACTCAGCTGCTATCCGCTTCCATCTCTCACTAAGCACCTCTTGGCTCTCCTTCGTCCCCACAGACTGAAAGCATGCAGGTGACTAATGAGATGTGTCTTCCCCTTCAAATTGTTCACAAGTCCCACATGACCTTTGGCAGGCAGGGGTTCTACCGTGGTGCTTCTGACTGTGGATAAGGGGAAACTACGTGCTCACCACGGCTTGCTATTTCTCCTTGCTCCCGTGACCAGTGCGGCAGCTCTGTTAAATGGTCAGGCACGGTTTGTTGGTGGCTCCCAAACAATCCATCAGCAGTGGACGCATTATAGAAAACATGGCTTTGAGTCTTAGCTTAAACTATATTTATGTAGCGTGACAGTAGGAGAAATATCTAATCGTGCTTGGATTACAATTCAAACAAAGGCCTCATGACTGGCTTGCAGATGCCGGGGTCCACACACCGTTTTCCAGAGAAGTCAAGATGGGAGAGGGTGTGATCTGTTCTGTCACGAACAGTTCTGTTTCCAGACCATTTCTCCAAGTCACTGAAGGCCCATTTCTGGGGAAATGATTACTAAACTGATGATTATTTTCTTTGTATTGCTGGCTATTCTCAACTTCAGGGAAAATGTAAGGTAGCTGTGGAGTTTAAGGAAAAAAAAATGTGTACACAAAATGAGAAGCCACATCTGCCTGTAGCACTAGCAAAAATCAAAGAAGTCTGGCTTATTTCAACACCGGCCACCTCAAAACCAAATTAGTATTTGAATCAAATTAACGTATTTGACTCAATCACCTAAAAAATAGCTGTTGGATGAAAAAATAAAAGAGAAAATAGTGTCTAATTAGTGACTGGCCATTTTCAAAGTGGCTTCTCCTACATTATCTCATTTTTTAAAAAGTAAATTTGATCTTTTTAAATGTTAGAGTGAAGTGGTTCACAATTGCTTGAAATAAGCAAAGGACATTATATTTATAAGCATGCAAATTACAAACCAGGCAAAACAGTCTCTTCTGCTGCTTTATATATTTTTGTCAACCATCATAGATTCATGGAAAGGTCTCAAATAGATAGAACAAAATGGATTTTAAAAAATTGTTTGAACTTAGCGTGTTTTTCATTTCTTTCTCTGTCTTTGGTCTCAGTTTCTTTCTCTGGTACCTTCTCTTGAATGGTGAACTATTATTACTTGCATTTGGATAGATTATTATTTAGTTTGCAAAACATATGATTTTTCCACTCATTAAAATCTCATAGTTGCCCAACTTCATTAAGATAAATGGAATTATTCATCTGTTTTCCCCCCTTTGGCTATGGGGTCAATGAAATGATGTTAAGCAGGAGAGGATAGGGTTGGCAAACACTTTCAAATGTCACTAAGTAATTTCAGGAAGGAGCTGGCCTGCCACTGTCCTGAATGATGGATAAGCTCTTAACCTTAATGGCCATTAAAGATGTACATAATAACAGTTTGCATTATAACCATCACTGTTCAACACTTGAATTTTGTGACAGTTAAAACTAGGAGTGGACACTTCTGAAATCTGATTAAAATACACTGAGAAGTAAAAAACGGAACAAAGCAAGACAAACAAAACCCTGAGACTAACAAGCAGTCAAGGATGGCAAACGAAAAAAGAAAAAGAAACAAGGGTATAGCCAACTTGTTTTTTTAATTAGAGTATATTATACTTTCAAACTGGATACACTAGAAATTGGCAATGCAACATAAGATGCAAAGGAATATACCAGTTACTGTCAAAATGACCCTGTACAGCCTTGTAATGCAAAAAGCTTTATACAATACAAATTTTCAGTAATGTACACAAACCTTGACAGTATGATCATCTGAACATAATATGAAGAGTTAAAAAAAGGATAGAAGAAAGAAAGTGCTGAGAACCCTAACTGCATTACTATATGGAAAAATAAGCTAGTTTTCATTGAAGAATGCATAGTGACAACAATTGAAGTTAGTTGGTAGGTGAATTTCTCAAAGATGTTAGTGTTTTACACGGAAAGGATATCTATGGAATACATCCTTCCCTGAGTATCAAACTGCAAACCAAATTCAGGGGTACATATTTTCTAGGGTGGAGTCTGAAAAATGCTGTAGATTTTTTTTCTTTATTAATAACAATAATAATATAAAAAGTCAAACAAACTCCAAACACACCTTTTCTCACTCAGAAAACTTTTATAATTTACCAGAAAGATTGATGACTCTTTCCAAAGTGCTAAAAAAGTTGCCCAATTACATTAAGCATGACTAAGTCATTCAAATACAAGTTCAGTGGCAAGCAGTGAAATGCATGGCATTTGAGCAGTAAACGTCTCCTTCTTTCACCCCCTCTTGTTCTTGAAAGTTTCAATCCTAAGACCTCCTATTGCACAAGTGGCATGCTGTAAAACCTATAGTCCGAATTGTCAGGGCCACCCTTTCAGGGTTTTAACCTACTGGTGCTTGAGTGTGATTCACCTTTTCTACCAGCCTCTGTGGGATCAGTTTAGCCCTCTTTCCTGTCATCACTGAACTTGTAATTTTGAAAACACATTATTAGCCAAGTGGCACATTCTCCATTATATGGGGATAAAGACATGACTCGAAAACAAAACAACCCAACCCACCCATAAGCCCAGTATTCTTGGAGTGTATTGTCCATAACTATCTATAGTGTCTTTTATTGAGACATTGATGTGGCGAGGTTGAACATCGTTTCAAACCCGGCCGAGAGCAAAGGTCTCTGCTGGAGAATGACTGAGGGTTTGGGAGCTTCCCGCCCTAGCTGGTTTGGCCTCCCTGTCCCTGTGGGCATCTCCTTAGTGTAAACAGATTTGCCAGGGCACCGAGCAGGCTCCCCATCCATGGCGGGATGACTGGCAAAGGGAGGTGTAGCATACCTGCTGGGTGTGGGGGAGAGGGGCTGGCATGGAGGGGACTGAGGAGACCATGGTGTGGACAGACAGTACAGTCTTCGGGCTTCCTGGAGAACTGTACTAATTCCCAGGGAGCTTTCAGCAAAGCAAACTGACTAGAGGAAGAACATTAGGGATGCTTTTATTTTCCCCTGGTGAAACAGATTTTTAAAAACCCCAACTCTTAGGATAACACATGATGGAAAACAGCAACACAGTAAGAAAGTGTTCCTCCTGTACACCAGTTCTCCAATAGATAAATTAAATATATAAACTTTTATATTCCAAACTTCCCATTATTATACAAAGAACATTTCTTCCTGCTCTTTCAGCCTGTTTCATACTGGAAATTCTGTTGTTTTAAAAATACAAGCAATGAACATATTCAGCCAAAGATTTTTTTCCTTTTTTCTTTTTAAATCACCCATTACTTTTTAAGATTAGCAAAGGGCTTTACAACCAACCCACACCTGCTTCCTGCTGCAATAAAGTGCTGCACATAAATTGCCATTTTAATGACCACAAAATAAGAGCTTTTAAATAAGTATAAAGTTAGCCTCCTAGCAGGTTACATCTACCAGGCGTTAACAAAATGGAATACAGAATTACTAATAACATGGAGGATACCGCGATATAGCCAGAAGACCGGCAAAACGCAATGGAAACTTGTCAGGGGCATAAACTGAACCATAGGACTAAACAGCACCTTTTTGTTGCGTCATTATATGTCAAAGAGGTTGTGGCTAAATCTTCAAACATACAGTCTACTCATTCCATAAAAAAGGTACATTTTCTTCCTTTTTACTTTTTTCAGATGAGAAACAAAAACTAGTGCAAGACCACAGCACTGTGCAAAACTGCCGTTTCTTTTTTTTAGTCTGAGCATTTATACCCAGAATTTATCCAAACCCCTTTTAATCTCCTTGGCTGGATTTATCAACCATAAATTTTTTTCACTCATACATTTCTTTTTCCTGCAAACAAATGGTAACCACTGAATTAATACATCATATATATATATATATAATCTGCCCTTAAAAAATGATGCACTGTGTGTGTGCACCGTACACATTTGTCTATGTGTGGGCACACACACAAAACACACTTAAGTTCTGTGATGTTTGCTGCAGTGCTGCAAGATATTTCTTCCAGATCAGTCACTCGATTCCTCGCCTCTTCATCGCCAGAGAAGATCTGAGTACAAGGTCTCCAGCGCTCTGGTGGAAATCTCCAGCAGCACTGTAGATGTCTACCATTCCTTCATCGACTAAGCACCAGGCCCTACCACTCTGTAGCCGTCAAAGAGAGAGGGAAAGGTGATGAAGGAGCACAGGGAGAGACTGTCGTGGATGAACAACCCAGGAGGGAAAAGAATGTTCATCGCTGTTAAAGAAGCCAGTACAAAGAATGTGCAATAGAAATGTCATGGCACACGACACACGGCTTTCTCTTTCAGAATCCACAAACGCCCACACACCACATTCACCCAACAGAAAACCAAATGCACCAGTATATAAGCTTACAAGTGCTGATTGCTATTAAGGACACTCTCTTTAGGGTTTAACAAGACAAGATTCCTTTCAGAGAAAAGTACGGAGAAGGGCTGAGAGTGGGAGTGGGTGGCTGGGGAGGCATGCCTCTGAAGGTAGAAGTATGCAGTAGGTCACCTCTCTGAAGATTGGATAAAGCAGCTTTCAGGTCAATGCAATAGGTATACACACAGAGCCAATTCTCTATTCCTTACTAAAGATATACAGTACACATGTTTCAGACCCATGGGGGTCTGTAGGTTTTGCAGCAACATACACCTGCTGGGGTTGTGTTTAAGTTTTGTGGGTTTTTTTTTTTTGTCTTTTGTCTCTTTGTTTTTGGTACAGAACATGGCTGCCCTCAGACAGTCTCTGCTCTTTCTCTCAGTCCGAGATAGGCGAGGAAGGAGTGTTTGGGTGAGGGGATGCTGGGAGGCGCAGTCTGAGGTCGGGGAGGGTGGAATGTGAGATCCAAGTGGTTCTTGGGGTATAACATTGTCAAGGGAATGAGATGGGCAAAATCTGAGTTCCGGTACTTGTCAAAGCGCAAAGGGGAGCCGTTGAAGGCCAAAGCCTTGAGTGCCAGGTTGGGCTCTGAGCTGCTGCCGTGGGCTGCTGTCAGGGCCACGGTCTGCAGAGCCTGGGAAGCGGACATAACCGACAGGGGAGACAGGAGATTCCGGGAGCTCCCGACCACCAGGAGCGGGGCCCCCGGGCCGGCCGGTTCCTTGGGGGCTGGACACAGGCCCTTCTTGTCCTCCTCGGGGCAGTCCCCACTCTGGTGCTTCTTGACGTGGCGGCTGAAGACGAAAGGGTGTGTGGTCTTGAACAGGCACTCTTCGCAGCTGAAGGTCTGGCGTGGGGCGTGCTTCAGCTTCTTGTGCAGGTTGAGATTGTCCTTGCGCTTGCAGCTGTAGCTGCACTGGTCACAGTGGAAGGGCCGCTCCCCGGTGTGGACGCGCACGTGCTCGATGAGCTTGTTGGCGGTCTTGGACAGGTAGCCGCACTGGTCGCACTTGTAGTGGTTGCCCAGGCGGTGCTCCCGGGTGTGCGTCTCCAGCTCCAGCTGGTTGGCCTTCACCGTCTGGCAGATCCGGCACTTGTACTCCATCTTGTAGTGGGTCTTGAGGTGGCACTCCATGGCAGCGGGGCGGTTGGTGGAATAAATGCAGAATGGGCACCTGCCGGGGGAAGCAACGCAAGGCAGGTTCAGCCGGAGAGGTTCGGAGGCAGCCGCGCTTCTCCCCGCCTCACCAGCCTTTCCTCACACCACCCCCCAGTGTCTGAGGCCTGACCTGCCCAGCCCAGCCCAGCCCTTGCCGCCTCTCAGGGGTGGAACGGCCCTTTTTGGCTCTCCCTGCTGACAGAGCAGTCCCCGCTGACAAGCAGCTCTGGCGAGTTCCGCTCAGCCTATTCTGGGTCTCCCGGCCGATACAGGCAAGGCCAGCCCTCACCAAGGGGAGCAGAGAAAGTGCCAGGAATCAATTTGCTGGTGCTCCCCTCCAGCCCCCGCCCGGCCCCTCGGAGCCCTCCCCACTCCCGACCAGACAGCGCAGAGGTCTAAACCTCCTGACCTCCCCTCTAGATGGGAGCAACACAAAGAATCGACTTTTCATGCACCACACCAAGCACACGCAGAAAGGCTAAGAGGTTTTAAAGAACAGCTTATAGGGGGAGCGCTACCTCCAGCAAACAGAAAGTCACAGGGGTCAGAATCGTGCTTATTAAGGGGTTGTTAGGATGAGAAGGCCTGTGTGTGTATCTCTGTGTGAGTGTGTGCGTGTGTACATATCTATGTACTCGTAAAACATATCTCCCTGCAGGACTGGCTCTTTGTCAGGAAAGGAAGCTGAGGACTATGGCAGGGGCATGGGAGGAGAAGGAAGCCCACCCAACGGCCCATCTGCTAATGAGGAAGGGAGGAAGGAGGGAGACAACTGCTATCTGGAGCTCAAAGACATTATTAATACATGATTATGCTGGAGACAGGATAATAATCCAACTGGATTGGAAATTCTCAGAGGGCAGGACCGTATCTTACATTTCCTCTGCATTCTCTGCAGTGCTTGGTAGAGTAGTCAGCGCATGGTAAGCACTCAGGACATACTGGTTCATTATTTGAGTGGTCTCTACAGGCAATTTAGGTAGATTCTGGAAGGGCGGATGCTGGTCCCATCTCCATCACCTTGTCAGGCTGGAGCTGGATACCCTAGCCTGGGCCTCTCTGTGGCTCAGTTTCTCCATCCTTTGCAGTGAGGCTATGCTACCACCAACCCTCCTGGCTGTCCAGAGGGGCCACAAGGAGTGGTGAGGCCATGTTAACAAACTCCACTGAGCTTCTCTTTTAGAAGCTGCCAGGCTAGAGTCAGTGGCATATATGAGAACTGTAGCGTGTTTGCTCTCTTTCCACAAAGAATGCAAATGCAAAAGTGGCTGCCTCAGCTCTTGCTTGGCTCCTGCAGGGCAGGGCCCAGGAGTGGACTGTCCTCGGAGGGTCTGGAGAGGTGTTCAGCAGAGCCCAACACAACCAAGTGCACCGTGCACGGCCTCCTCAGCGCCAAGCTCGCCGTTAGCCTTTGAACCTCAGCTCACAGAAGAGTGCACACGAGAGAAATATAAAGCCCATTCCCAGGTCAGGTGCACACACAACCCCTACGCCAAGCTGGGCCTTACCTAGAGGAGTCTGAAACTCACCACTGTCCTGAGCTACGGCAAAAGAAAAATAATAGTATAATCTTATTTGATCTGCATTATGAACAGGATATAGAGTACAAGCAGTTCCATCACAGAAAAGCAATTTAGACATCAGCAGTCTGTTTCATTTTAAGGACATTTCTGTGACCCACAGCTCAATCTTTCTTTCACTGCTCAGGCAAAGTGCTAAGGGTTTTCCGTGCTCCCGTTATTTTCTTAAAGACACTCTCTCAGGCAAATTAATTCTCTGATATGGCAAAGGAAACAAAACAAAACAAAACAAAGACTCACTGTATAGCCAGAAGGCATTATCAATTTTTTCAAAGTATTCTTCTACTTGGTCATCCTAGAACATAAACTATTACACAGGGGACGGTTAGCACCGCACGGGAAGTGTCTGTACCAGCAAAAGCATCAGAGTTCACTGTGCATTCTCCCCAATGGCTTCAGAGGCTTGGGACTTTGGAGGTCCCTGAGGAAAGGCGAACTGGCAAAGCCACAACTGGCAGGGGCTGCAACGTTCATGGGTGTGATTGGGCTACTGGGAAGGGCAGTGAGCACTGGTCCAACCATAGAAAAACATGGTTCTGGTGTTTCTTTTTAAAATGAGAGCACACAAATATTTATAAAGGGACAGTGGGAACAAACCAAATCACATCCCCAAATAAGCTCTCGCTAGGCATTTTCCATCTACTGGTTTCCTTGAATTATAATCACCCCCTCCCCAATCCCTTCTGCCCTCCCCTCCCCCTCCCTTCGAAGCACCCCCATGAGTGAAACAAAATGGAGTTCAACGGTAGGTCCTGTTCTTCCCTGATTCTCCTGTGCGGGGGAGTTTTTGAGGAGGCAGGGGCCTGGGGGGACCCAGCCTGCACTGCCCCCAACACTCCACTCCCAGGGTCCTTTTCATCTCTCCCTTCCTCAGCCATCTGGGGGAGTCATGCCACCTCTCTGGCAGGTTGCGAGTTTCAATGATGAACATGTTTTAAAACAAAAGGTTTTTTCCCCCTCGTGTTAAGTAAATGTAATTTTTCATTCAACATGATCGTTTAGCTGAGAATTAGTAATTATGCCTTGAAAACTGTGTCTTTCTGTGTCCTCCTACCTGTGCTGCTTTCTCTTTACCAGACCCTAAGTGCCTTGTGAACAGGGACTCTGATTTCACCGTGCAGATTAGGTAGTACTAGGACATACATTTCTTGAGGGTGGAAATGGTGTTTTATTCCTGTGTGCCCATTAGCACCTATTATCAAGCCAGACACACAGTGTGTTTGATATTAATTGATTGGTTTCACTTGAGACCAAAGAGCCTCTTGAAAATACTGGTTAAAGATGATGCTCGTTGTCTAGATCTTGGGAAGAAGACATCAGTATGTTTGCAGGAGGACCATGAAGCACATGATCTTTTCATGAAAAATGTTGCCTCCTGCCTGTTCAAACTGTCCAATTTTGGAGGATGGGGTGGTTGTAATGCTTACTTAAAGGATATGTAGGAAGCCATCGGAGAAACAGAGATGGTGAGTCTCGGTGACAGTATGATTTATGCTTGGGGACACTAAGCCCTGAGTCCATCAAAATTAAGTCTGAACAAAACTCAGGCAGTGTAGGAGGAGTCTGTTCTTGCATGCTGGGTTGTTCCAACTTGTCTTTTTTCTTGCTCTGAATCCCGGGATATTTACAAAATGGATTCTTCTACTGACATCTGTTGACACCCTAGGGGGACAGGGCTAATTCAATCCAGCTAAAGGCAGCAGGGGTTCCTGACTAACTCCCCTCATACCAAGCTTCCCTTCTCCATGACTCCCAAAACCTTCACGGGAAGGGACAGGGTAGGGAAGGGGAAAGGGTATTTAATAACAACGCAGTAAAAGGTTCTGTACTTGCTTTCCTTACTTGAGCCCACCGGTGGGGACAGTGTGGCATTTCTTATGCTCCAGCAGCTGTTCGGGGGTCTTCATGAACTTATGGCACACATCACACTCAAACATCCGGGTGATGAGGTGTATCTGCAGATGACGCTCAAACATGTTCTTCGTCTTGCAGACAAAGTTGCAAAAAACGCATTCGAACCCTGCAAGGACCGAAGCTGGGTATAGAGGTGCACAGGGCAGCGGGGAGAGGAGGGCAGGAGTGGAGCCAAGCTCCCCCTTCCTCGCACCTCCTCAGACGCCTGACAACTATACCCTTCCAGGCACTGTTCCCCATATCTCCGTGCAAAAAGGAGTTAAATGTACAAACATCAGAATCAATGTCACCCTCCCCATCCTTCCACCCCATACTCGAATGCAAATTAAGCCAAAAGAAATGCAAACTTTAGGTGAGGCCCAGTATACTGCATCCTGGGCCTATTATCAGTGTCTGACATTGCTCCTGTCCAGGGCTTAATTCTCAAGAAGAGGTCATCCTGGGTGCAGAGGGTTGAGCAGGCTCACACCCAGCTCCTCCTTACCTTTCTCTGGTTTTTCCTCACTGTTCAGTGAGGGCTGGCTCCCAGGCATGACAGAGATGACCAGCAGGTTGTTCCCGCCCTTGTTTTTCTGGGAGCCATCTGAATCATCTTTGCTGTTGGCCGAATCACTCAGAGCTGAGAGGGAGGATGAAGAGGGGCTATTTGATTCGCTGGGGGTCTTCCTGTCTTCCCCTAAAAAATAAGCAAATAACCCAGTCTGTTACTGAGATGAAAATGCTCAGAATGAGAGCAACTGAGGGTGACGAGTTGAGTCTCACGGATGCATCATCATTCTGGGAGCACAGACTCATGTCCCCAGCTCCCCCACCACTGAGGGATCCCAGGCCCTAAGGCACCTACCCCCTTTGTGGTACTGGGGGCCAAAAGCAAGCATTCATTCATTTGAGAAGTGTTTATTAAGGTCTTACATGAATTAAAATAAAATGACAGTAATAGCTAAGATGTACTGAACATGTTACCGCTTTCCAGGAACTGTGTTATACTTTAAATTATCTCATTTTGTTTTTTCAAAAATCCTATGTGGCACAACGGTTACCCGCCCCATTTTATGACGAGGGAATGGAGTCACAGAAAGGTTCATCTGGCCTAGATCATATGGCTGGGAAGTGGTGGAGAAGAGGTTTGAGTTGGTCTGACTCCAGGGTCCACGCTCTTCATCAGTACACTGCACCCTCTCCCTCAAAGGCAGACACAAACGAGTCAGCAGGCCATTAAAATCGAGTGTCAGAAGACTTCTGCTTCTACTCAAGAGAGAGTGTCAGGGACTGGGTTTACCATTACTACTAACAACTGAAAAAAAGTCAGACAAAATATACCAAATGCTAGTTTTCATATCACTGGATGTTAGGCAATGAAGAAAAGTGGTCCCTGAGAGACAGGAAACAAAAGAGGTGAGCCACATGACTGATCAGTTTCCTGCCTTGAGACTCTCCAGGCTTCAGTGCAGAGAGGAGGAACCAGGTGGAACCTGACAGACGCCCTGAGTGGAGGAGACAGAGCTGACGGTCTGACCAGACTTTGCAAGACGGAGTATCAGAGGGGAAGGGCAGCACAAGAAACGACTCCAGAGACACAGAGAGGGTCCCCCTTGAGTATTCAGCAAAGTATGGATCAG
Organism: Theropithecus gelada; assembly: GCF_003255815.1. Lineage (NCBI taxonomy): Eukaryota > Metazoa > Chordata > Mammalia > Primates > Cercopithecidae > Theropithecus > Theropithecus gelada. The sequence goes on from NC_037672.1 coordinate 142,767,509, forward strand.
AGTATGGGGATGAAGAAACTACCCATAGTTGGAGGGGGAAAAGCCACCTGAAAGGCTTAGAGAACAGTGCCCGGCACTCAGAGAGGGCTAGAAATAATGACTGTTTCTACTAGTCAGATTGGAAAAACACGTAATTTACAGGGCATTAGGTGGAAAACTAAGAAAGGTCTCTTAGTAGTGGGTTAAACCTAGATAAATCACTGCCTAGTGATCTAGACCTGCCAAAGAATCATGAAAGCAAGACCCCAAAGGAATGAGGTTTCCAGGTAGCTAGCTGCATCTTAAAACAAAGGTCAAGAATATGTATAGGAATATAAAATATTAAGCACCCAACATGGTAAAAATCACAATGTCTGCATCCAAAGGTGATCAGATATGCAAAAAGATAAACACAATTCAAATTGAGAATTATCAACCAATCAAAGGTGACCCAGAACAGACACAGTTGTTAGACTTTGCAGACAAGGACATTAAAATAGTGGTGACTGTATTTCATATGTTCAAGAAGTTAAGCAGAGACATGGACGATATTAAAAAGATCTAAATAAAATTTCTACTGATGAAAACTGCAGTGTCTGTTGCCAGCAGTAATCCCATTAGACATGGCAGAGGAAAAGATGAGTAAACCTGAAGATAATAGCTACAGAAACTATCTGAAATGAAACACAGAAAGGAATTCCCCCAAATGAAAAGAGCAACAGTGAACTGAGGGATGCCTTTGGGAAGCTTAAAATAAGTTTAATTGGAATCCCTGGTGGGGGGGGGGGGAGGGCAGAGATTTGAAATGGCCAAAAATTTTCCAAATTTGAGGGAAATCATAAACCCATAGCTCAATGAACCTCAAGAAGAAGCTCAATGAACCTCAAGCAAAAGAAACACGAAGAAACCTATACAAAGGAACATCATAAATTGCTCAAAATCAGTGCTAAAGAACAAAATCCTAAAAGTAGTCAGAGGAAGAAAGATATGTGCAAATGAGCAAAAGCAAGGACAACAGTGGATTTCTCACTGGAAACTATGCAAGTAAGAAGACGGTAAAGCAGCATCTCTAAAGTACTGAAAGATATACTGCCAACCTAAAATCTTATACCCAGTAAAAATATATTTCAAAAATGAAGGCAAGAAACAAAAGCTTACATTAAAACAAATGAAGGAATTAATTCATCACCAGCAGACCTGAATTACAAGAAATGTTCAAAGCCCAGGCAGAAGAAAATGAAATCAGATATAAAACTGATCTACACAAAAGAATGAGGAGGCTGGAAATAATAAACACATGGATAAATTCATAATTTTTTAATTATTGAAATATCTTTAAAAGATACAAGTAACATTGTTTAAACAAAAATAAGTGTTTTATAGGGTTTATAAAACATTTTTTAAGTAAACATATGACAATAGCATTAAGGCTAGGAGGAGAGAAATGGAAGTCTACTAGTATGAGGTTCTTCTACAACATATGAAGTGGTTTAATCAATTAACTGAAGTTCTACTGTGATAAATTAAGATGTACTTTTTTTTGGAGACAGGGTCTCACTCTGTTGCCCAAGGAACGTACAGTAAAGTGATCTCAGCTCACTGCAACCTCCACCTTCTGGGTTCAAGCAATTCTCCTGCCTCAGCCTCCCAAGTAGCTGGGATTACAGGCATGCGCCATCATGCCTGGCTAGTTTTTGTATTTTCAGAAGAGACAGGGTTTCACCATGTTGGCCAGGCTGGTCTTGAACTCCTGACCTCAAGTGATCTGCCCACTTTGGCCTCCCAAAGTACTGGGATTACAAGCATGAGCCACCGCACCTGGCCTAAAGATGTACATTATAAACCCCAAGTAACTGGAGAGCTAGACTTTGTTCCTGGTTCAAGAGACTTGAGAATATTAAGATGTCAGTTATCCACAAAATGATTTATAGATTCAATGTGACCCCATAATTGTAGGTTAAGGGAGAAAACATAGGGAGACTATTCTTCAGTTCCCTTTAAATCAGTTAATTAAGCAATCTAGTGACTGTAAATGTTAGAACCTAACTTCCTTTATTAGGAGATTAAAAAATAAGTCCAGCCTGGCCAACATGGTAAAACCCCATCTCTACTCAAAATTCAAAAAATTAGCCAAGTGTGGTGGCATGTGCCTGTAATCCCAGCTACTTGGGAGGCTGAGGCAGGAGAATCACTTGAACCCGTGCAGGCAGAGGTTATGGTGAGTGGAGATGGCGCCATTGTACTCCAGCCTGGGCGACAGAGCAAAACTCTGTCTCAAAAAAAAAAATATATATATATATACACACACACACACACACACCCCTATGTGTATACACACACACACACACACACATATATACACACACACACTTCTAGAGTGTAAAATTATTGGTGTTGTGTTTACTTTTATTCCATTTTCAAAATTTTCTAGAGTGACCACATTTTTTAAAGTTTTTAAAAAGAGAAAGGAAGAAATATGTATCCACTTACAATGTTTTCAAATCCTGTTCCTGTCAGAACTGCACTTAGGGTCCAGGGCAGATAACTCTTACTTCGGTTCACAATTTTAAAAATCTTGCTCCTATTAGAACTGCAAGTATGTGACCTCAGTCACTGATCATGAGGAACAATGGCATATGACTTTAGACTACAGACTCCTCTCTTGGTACAAGAAAGCTGTGTGAAAACTAGTACCATTATTGACAGTTGCTTATCTTATATATTTAGCCAGCTTAGTTACATTTTCTAGATAGAACATTTTCAGTGGAGACCCTGAACCCCTGATATTGCAACTCCATCTTCTAATATTGGCCTGTTGCAAGTGATTCTTTTAAATTCGTTTTTAGAATTAAAACATATTAATTTCAACTACCATCTCTAAACATAGATTCAAGTACCCTTAGGCTTAAGGCACAGGCAGAAATACCTAAATTAATAAATTTATAAAGATACAATGTGCTGTGCCAGCCGCTCTGTGATGCAGCCCAGCCTGCTCAATATGTAATCTCTAGCCCAAACAGCCTCCCCTGTTTCTGTCCTCATCTTGTTTTGCTATGTCTGTGGGAAGAGTCATGGTGCCCTTGCCAGCAAGTCCAAGGCTAACTGTGACCCAAGTGATCATTTACCTTCTTCAGCATCACAAAGATCTTGGTGAAGGACACCTGTGCACAGGTGATGCAACTTCACACACTAGGACAACTAGCTGAAGAGAACTTAAAACACAAAACGAAACCCCTAAATACTGCACAATTTAAAACATCACAAATTAGGAAATTGAAACCATAAAAAAAATTACCAGTCATCTTGCTGCCTCAATATAGGCACTGTTACATTTTAGAGTACTTCTTTTCATTCTTAAAAAAGCAAGCACTTCTACTTTTAAGTTGTTTCCATTAAGGTTAAGAATAAAGACTCTAGATCTAGGCTGGGTGCAGTGGCTCATGCCTGTAATCCTAGCACTTTGGGAGGCTGAGGCGGGTGAATTGCCTGAGGCCAGGAGTTTGAGACCAACCTGGCCAAATGGCAAAACCCCATCTCTATTAAAAATACCAAAAAACAAGCTGGGTGTGGTGGCCCCTGCTTGTGATCCCAGCTACTCAGGATGCTGAGACACGAAAATTGCTTGAACGTGAGAGGTGGAGGTTGAAGTGAGCCAAGGTCACGCCACTTTACTCCAGCCTCAGCAACAGAGTGAGACCCTATCTCAAAATAAATAAATAAATAATAAAAATAAAAAATAGATCAAAAAATAGATCAGAATACATGAGTGTGAATCTCACCTCTACCACTTAGTAGCTGTATTATTTTGAACAAGATACTTAACTTTGTGCCTCAATTATCTCATCTATAAAATGGGGATGATATCAGCACTTGCCTCATATGGTTGTCGTGATAATTAAATAGGTTTTTATATGTAAATCACTAAGAACAATGTCTGGGATCATGGTAAGCATTATAGAAAATATTATTATTCTATTATAAAACTTACATAATAAAATGTAATAATAATGATAACTAATACTTTGTATTTTCTCATGCTATTTTAGATATTTGTACATAGTTGGCTCTCAAAAAATTCATGAAAATATTTGCATTGTTTTAAATGATTGTATTATATCTGTGGAGGGGATTAGTCTACTTAGTTTCTTAAAATTAAACTTAAAGTTAAAATTAATATTTCACTGATTGAATATTTTCCCATGAATAAATTCCCAGAGATGGGATTACTGGGTCACAGGGCATTACATTTTAAGCCTCTTGGCATATACAGCTTAATTAGCTTCCAAGGAGTTTTACCACTCTGCAGGGCAACAGCAATGTGAGTACCAGCATCATCCCAGCAACAGTGAGTATTAATACCAAATGTTCTCCTAACTTAACAGGTGGAATATAAGCCTCGAGTTTTAGTTGGACTGCCAGTGAGGTTGTATGTGTTTCCTTATGTAAGTGGTTAGCTTTTATTCCCTTCATTGTGAACTGACTGCTCATGTCCTCATATCCTCTGCTAATTCTTCAATTAGAGGCCTAAAGATTTTCTTAACAGTTTATAGGAATATTCCATGTGGTAAATATATTAACCTTTTGTCATTTTTGTAAACACATTTTTTCAGACCCAGGTTTTGGTTTTCCTTCTCTTTTTCTGTTATTTTTTGCAAACTGAAGAAATTTTTATGTGTCAAATCTCTTGATTGTTTTCATTTGTGCTTTATTTTATCACTTAAGCTTTTACAAATCCTTCTTGCTCTGTAAGCTTGATAAATATTCTATTTTCTTCAGGCTTTTCTAGGGCTGACTTGTTAATAGGGATTCTGTAAGTTATCTGGAATTTATTTTGGTGCCAATGTGAGGTGAGGTATTGATGGCTGTATTTTCCAAATAGCCATTCAGATTCCTCAATGCCATTTATTGCAACATTTAGAAATTGCAGCAAAATTTGCATTGAAGAAGTCACAAGCACCAGACGGGATATTTTCCCCTTGTTGATATTCTCTGCAGGGACAAGATACCAGACGGTGGGAGAAAGGTGAGGACGGGTCACTATGCGGAAACGCCTAATGAGAGGACAGTTCCTCAGGTACCCCCTTAACATCCCACTCACAGGCATGCCTGGAGTAGCAGAAACCCATAAGAAAATGTGAGAAAGCATGGGTTCTGTAGGAAACTAAAGAAAATGTGTGCTGTTGATTAGAGCTCATCCTGGAGATCACAACTTCACTTAGGTAACAAGATAGCGTGGCAGATTTCCTAAGGTACTGAAATAATAGGTGACTTTTCCTAAGACAGGAAAATCAAATTAGAGAACAAGGCTCATAGAATTAGAGAATCTTAGGCCTAAGGGCATCTCCTGCACATCTGAAAATACAGGGAACAGATGGAGGCCCAGATAAGTTAACTGAGGTCCTACATTCACAGTACTACTGATGGTACTATAGGGTCTAGGACCTGGATCTAGAATTCAGTGTGTGCTTTCCTCCATGCCAAGTAACTGCCACATAGATTACAGAAATAAGTCACTAGGACTCTAAGGTTCAAGCAATGGCCGCATCTGAGTAGTTTTCTTACTTAGCACGCACAAAGGTGCATAGATGAGCTTGCACACAAATATATTCATTCACTGAAGAACACTGATTCCCCACTTGTACTGTAGGGCCTGTTCCAGGTGCTGAGATACAGCAGTGAGTTAGACAAGCTCCCTGTTCTCGGGAATACATACTGCTATATATGTCATATAACATATATATTGCTTTTTATGTCATATAGCATATATATTGCTTCATATCATAACTTTGCAATAATCCAACTTACTAATTTACAAATTTAGATTGATCTATTTTGGGTCAAACTCAAACACCTCAAAACTATACTAAAAATAGGAAACCCTTGCTGTGAGACCATTAGCTTATAACAGGGGTCAGCAAACTACAGTCCTTGGGCTCAAATGAGCCTCCTGTTTTTAGAAATAAAGTTTTATTGGAACATGACCACGGCCACTCATTTGCATATTCTACTTTCAAGTTTCAACAGCCGAGTTGAGTACTAGTGACAGAAACTGTATGACCTGAAAGCCTAAAATATTTACTATTTGCCCCTTTGAAAAAAGCTTGCAGGGCCCTGGTTTATAAACTAGGTTTTAACCTTATTCTTAGAGCAGCAGCAGCATTAAAGGCTCCTACTGAATTAAAAAAGAAACTTCTTTAATGCATTTCACTCTTGGGTGACTGTACTAACAAACAAGATATTCTTTCCTGCTAGACAATGAGCCCTGAGCCCTGCTACATCAGAGAGAACACGATCTTTGCTTCATTCCCTGTGGTAATTACGAGGTATGTGTTTGCACTGGTTAGTTGTGAAGTTTCCACTCATGACAATGAAGCGATGACAAGTCCAGCTTCTTCCTAGTCATTTGGTTTCTATGGTTTCCGTATGGTGGTATGGGCGTGGAGGGGGCTTTGGAGTAGGATGAGAGGGAGGAAGGTTTTCAGCTGGGTTCAGGTATACTTTGGGGTAAAGAGGGTTAGAATGAAGGTTAACAGAAAGGAGAAAAAAAAAGACTATCTGAAAAGCCAGTGGTAATGGAAAAGAGTTTGGCCTTTTCCTCCATCAGCCACTCCAGAAATGCTGAATTTAATTTGTCTTCAACATGGGTTTCCCAGCTCACCTGCTGCCCACAGGCTAATGTGGTTACAGTCAGACAACTGACTGTAAAAATGGCACCTTCTCACTCAGCATAACAGCTCTCTGCAGACCTCCAAGTCATAGCTGCTCAATTTACTGACAAAAACAAGCTTTTATTACTGTTGGCACCACTGAGCCAAAGTGGCCAGAGAAGCATAGAGAGATCCTTCTCTGCCGTGTACATCGTCAGCACAACTGTCAGGGAAATTCCCCTTCCCGAATCCTTCAAGTGCTGATGAAGTGAGGGGCTGATCCAACACCCAGGGCTGGCAATCAGCAACATCAGCTCTTAATTTGTAAGCCCCGCAAATGCAGAGGGAGCTCCTCCTCATTCTCACTTAATGACTCCTTGCTGGTATCATTTGTAACCATCACTTGTGAGCGTATAATTGCATGGTGAAGTCAGAATGTTAACATCAATAAATGGAAGAAGTTAAGCAGAGTGGCAAGAAGCTTAAATAACAGGCGAGCACTGGTGAAGCCTTGGCCATGGCCTAGACAGTGATGGGTTTGTTTCAGGAGAATCTGGTTTTCTTTGGCCGTGAACACACATGCCATGCGTCATTAAGGAGAGCGTCAGGGCTGCAGTTTCACTGGAGAGGAACGGAGCCTACAGAAGTAGGTGTGCAGTGCCCTGGCACGGGAAAACAGAAAGGTTCAAAGCTCTGCCAAGTGTTTCTCGGGGCTGTCAGAACAGCAATGATACAGAGAGCAAGCTCTGGAATGAAAACTGTTCTGGGCTGAGTTTCAGTAGTCACTGAAACTAGTGACTGCAGCAACCCCTAGTTGCTGACCTTGGATGGAATACCCCACCTCCGTTAAGCCTGTTTCTTCACCTGTACTGTACAGTGTGATAACAGTAGTATTCGCTTAGAGGGTTGCTAGGGGCTTAAATGAGAGCCAGTGTGCAAAGGCGTAAGACTGGGGCATTGAAAGACTATCACACATGGTGATGAAGAAGAGGATCAGGATGAGCAACAAGCAAAGAGCTCAGCACCTCTCAACCACATCTGAACTTGGGAGTCTTTCAGAGCAGTGAGGCACAAGGCATGCCAGGAAACAGTATTATGACTACAGGGCAATGTGGCTCTCATGCCTTGGGAAAGTCCTTCCTTCCACGGAAGGAAAGGGCAATGTCTCAGGGTGGTGGGGATGCTTCGCCCAGGTGGCAGGTGCTCTGGGGTGCAGGGGATGGAGGAGGAGTGTGAGAAGGACAGACAGGAATGGTCACCTGTGTGCTTGGTGCCAATGTGAGTCTTTATTTCTGCTTCCTCCATGGTGACGAAGTCGCAAGCAGTGCAGCAGATTGAAAACATCCACTGCTCCTTGTCCACGTGGAGTGACATGTGGCTGACAAACTGGACATTGAGCTCTGTCTCAAATCCACACACGTGACAACTACATGAAAGGGTAAAAGAAAAGAGGGGGAGAGAAAAGGGTGACACATACTTCTAAATGTGGGCTGTCCATTTATACACAGTACACTCAAGAAAACTGGAATTTGAAACACATTTGTCTTTCCACCAAAAGGTTTTACATTAGAAAATTCTTCTGCTTTCTGGGATGCCTCTAAAGTAGTCACTGTGCCAAACAGACTAAGGCCCAGCATCATGTAACAATCACATATGTATTATCACGATGCTAAATCATCATAAAGTTAATTTAAAACCATGGATTCCAGATGCTGCACATCACCTAACTGATTTCCTTTGGGCAAAGAGATGCGGGGTAGCGTTGCCAAGGTATTTAGTGGTGCTGGTACACTGATAAACTCAGAGAGCACCTCACAGCCCAGGAGCCTCTCTCTGGCTCTGGAAACCTTCCCTAGTAGCAATGAAAGCACATACAGTTTGTTGTATGGCACTCCAAGCAAGAGGCTACTCTATCTGGGACAACTTCTGATAGAAGCCACCCATCCCTAGAGACATTCCTGCAAAAGGAAGTTTCCACCAATCAGTATGGCATATCTCTAGGGCAAGATCTGATAGACAGCCAGAAACTTGGGGGTTTTATGACCATCAAACCAATATTGATTCATGATTGAATACAGAAACGAAACATAAAATCCAGGTACTAAAGGGTGATACAGCCAAGGGGAAATATGTAATGCCTCTGGGCTATTTCTCTGGGGTTCTCAGATTTACATTTCCTCAGCTTTTTTTTTTTTTTTTTTTAAGCAATTCTTAGGGAGCAGCAACACACTCAGTTACAAAGGTTGGAGCTTCTGAGCGGAACAGACCTAAAAATTCATCGTCCCCAGAGCCCAGTCACTGTCTGGAGCTCCACCCCAGAGAGCCACCTCTAAGATCATTTCTCTTTCAATTAATACTACCAGGGGCACCCAAGCCAAGAGAGGAGTCTGTGCAACTGCAGGGCTCAATCTAAGCAACGAAATTACTCAAATGAAGGCCAGGCTATGACTGAGAAAAGGAGCCTTGTGATGTATGCCCACAGCAGACAGGTAGGAAATGTTGAAGCCAAGAGTCTGAGAAAGGCAGACTAGCATGTTCCATCTGCAACTCACCTGTAATAATAAGGATGTTTCTTCCCGTCACTGCCTTCAGAGGTGACGGCGCTGACAATGTCCTCGGTGTCTGTACTCACCAGCTTCACGGAATGGACAGTCAAGTGCTGGTTCAGATTTGCACGGCACTTAGCAGCATAGGGGCACAAGTGGCATTTGTATTTTCTTTCCTCTGGGGGAGAAGGAACAGGAAAAAGCCCAAATCGTTTTCAAAAAGGAAGTCCCAACACCTTGTAAGAATCACTTAAAGGTATAAAGGAAAGAATGGTTCAAGTCACATCTCAGATGGCAACAATGGTAATGCCTTGGAATTGTAAGTATCTAAAAGTTTTTGCCCAGCAGGTCACTCCTGTATTAGTACTTTTAAATATCTCCGGCTGGGCACTGTGGCTCACACCTGTAATTCTAGCACTTTGGGAGGCGGAGGCAGAAAGATCCCTTAACGACAGGAGCTTGAGACCAGCCTGGGCATCACAGCGAGACTCCGTCTCTACAAAATTTTTTTTTAAAATTAGCCAGGCGTGGTGGCACAGGCCTGTAGCCCCAGCTACTTCGGAGGAGGAGGTGGGAGGATTGCTTGAGCCCAGGAGGTCAAGGTTACAGTGAACCATGATCACATCACTGCACTCTTGCCTGGGTGACAGAGGTAAACCTTGTCTCAAACAAAACAAAACAAAACAAAAAAAGAAAAAAAAGTCCCAGGGCAACTAGAATAGATAACCTGTCTTTTTTTTTTTTTTTTCCTGGACACCCACAGCCCCTTTTCCTGATAAGGTAAGCCCCATACAGGCCAAAATAATATTTTGTGCGTGAACAAGTGTGTGTGTGTGTGCACCCCATGTTTCAGTAGTGGGTGGGTGCTGAGCAGGGGAGGGGGAATGAAACACAGCATTTGCAGGACTGCAGTGTAAAAGAGGCCTCATCATTTTCCCTAAGCTCCTGGCTTGGGTCAGCCAAGAAATAATAATAATAAAAAAAAAAAAACTAATGAAATTAAGGGGAAAAAATGCTGTGTGAAATAATTTAATTGGAAATTTCATTTTACATAAATAAAATAAAGAATTTCTATTAATTTCTTAATGGAAACCCTCTCATAAAACTGACAAATGTTTCAGTATCATTTCCAGAGTGGCATTCTGAATTCGTTTGATTAATCAAGCAAATTAAAGTAAAAGGAGCAGGCTTTGCTTTCATCATACAGATAAAGGTAATAGCAGAAGATGAAGGAAAGAACAACTCCAGTGTTCTATCCTTGATGCTTACTTGGTATTACTGAGCCCAGCTTAAAGAAAATACCTCTCTTCTTTAGTTCACAGAGAAGAACACGGAAACAAAATATGAGACCATTATTATTATAGGTGGTCCCCAACATCCTGAAGGGCTGGGATCTGGGCTCCGCAGGGTCAGGGGAGGAGCCCTACCATCCAGATAAAATGTGTCCTTTCTTTAGAAGTTTTGCGTTTGTATGCATAAGTGAGGTTGGTAAGTTTTGTTATTAAGGTTATGCATCCTCCATAAAGTGAAACTGTGGAGCTTTAAAAATCTTTTTCTATCATTTGGAAAGGTTTAACAATGTCGGAATTTCCTCTTCTCAAAAGGTTAGAAGGAACTCACCAGGGAAAACTTCTGGACCTGATGCCTTTATTAATGATATGTCCTTCATAATTTTTCCAAATTTCCCTTTGGGAACTGATTGATTCAAGTCTCCCCCTCCCCCCACTTTGGGTCAATTTTAGTCATTCTGTTTAAATGATCTATGTTATCTAAGTGTTCAGCTTTTTTTCTTAGAGCTTCATTATTCTCCAGTAATTCTTTAACATCTTCCACACTGATGATTAGGCTTCCTTTTTCATTCCTAATTTTGAGTATTTTTGCTTCATTTTCTTAATCAGGCTTAAAAGGATTTATCTATTTTATGGCCATCTTCTTTCTAGACTTTGTTGTTTCATCAATTCCTTAAGATGACTGTTAAGTTCCTCTATTTTTGTCTTTCTCTAATTAAAATGTTTACGTCTATAAATTTCCTCTGACTAGAGCTCTTGCTGTTTGCTCCTGGTTTACGTATGAAGTGTTCTCTGTTTCATTCCTTTTAGATGTCTGTTATTTGAATCTTTATTTTCTCCCTTTTTCTTTGGTCCAATTAGGCAGGACGTTTTATTGACCCTTACTTATTTAAAATTTCATCTAAGTATGCTCAGAGAATGTGACCTTATAAAACTCCACTTTTTTGAACATGTTAAAGTATTCTTTGTGGCTAAGTATATAACTAAATTTTGTCTTTAGTGGAATTTAAGATTAAAAATATTAAAAATATAAAGAGAAAAGACACCAGTCTGGGCAGCATGGTGAAACCCCGTTTCTACAAAAAACTTTTTGTTTTTTTTGAGACTGAGTTTCACTCTTGTCACTCAGGTTGGAGTGCAGTGGTGCGATCTTGGCTCACTGCAACTTCCACCTCCCGGGTTCAAGCGATTCTCCTGCCTCAGCCTCCTGAGTAGCTGGGATTACAAGCGCACGCCACCACACCTGGCTAATTTTTGTATTTTTAGTAGAGATGGGGTTTCACCACTTTGGCCAGGCTGGTCTCAAACTCCTGACCTCAGGTGATCCACCCGCCTTGGCCTCCTAAAGTGTTGGGATTATAGGTGTGAGCCACCATGCCTGACAACAAAAACCTTTTATTAAAAAATTAGCCAGGCATAGTGGCAGCGTGCACCTGTAGTCCCAGCTACTCAGAAAGCTGAGATGGAAGGATCGCTTGAACCCGGGAGGCAGAGGTTGCAGTGAGCTGGGATGGAGCCACTGCACTCCAGCCTGGGTGTCAGAGCAAGACCCTGTCTGGGGAGGAAAAAAAAGACAAAATTAATCTTGTCCTATTAATACTTCCTGTCTTGCTTTTTAAATTTTGTGTGATGTATGAAACCTTTATTTTGAACTTTTCTTTATCATTTTGTTTTTGTGTTCCCTGTAAAGAAGATACATCTGGATTACTTAAAAACCTGATTTCAATGTAAAAATGGAAATGTCTGATTTTATTATTTCCATCTTGCTTTATGTTTACTACTGATTTTACCTTATGTCTTTTTGTCTTCAATTATTTTTGCTGTGTGGACTAAGTTACTATTTATTCCTCCTTGTTAACTTGGTTGCCTTCCCTTTCCCATCTCTCAGAACCAACCATATTTCTCCACAATTACATGTAAATAAAGGCAGAAGCTGTTTCTCCACCGAGGTGCCTTTTCCCCAGCTGCTCTGACCCATCACAATAAGATAAAACCAGTAAGATGGAGTGTGTCCCCCTGTCCTGCACTCTCAGGATGAGCTCAATACATTTTTTTTTTACAGAATTTAGGAATTTTACCGGAATAAACCTAAATTGTGTATATTTTCTCATCAGTCCTACTTGGAACTCAATGAACCCTTTCAATACAAATAAAAAAGCCTTTCCAAGGTCTTCTTTAAACATGCCAGGCAAAACGGCTTGAAAATGTCAGGATAAACACATTCCCAGCGCTTCCTGTAACGCCTCTCTTAGAGAAACTCAGCTTCTGGAGAGTAAAGAAGTTGGTGATGGAGCATGGAGGGCTGACAGCCCAGGCCCCACTCACTCACCTGTGTGCAGCGACAGGTGTCGGGACAAGGTCTGCTGTCGGCCAAACACTTTCCCACACACGTCACAGGGAAAAAGTTGGTCATTGAATTTCCAGGATGGTAATCCATTCCCTGCCTCTAGGACTATCTTTTCTGTTTCTGGGTCAAAAGAACAAAGCATCATGAGAAATAAGGCAACAAGAATACATTTTCTGTTAGTCAACATTCAGAATTTCAGCAGAGCCTTCCCTCTGAAGAACGTGGCTAGTAACTGCAAATGAGTCTCCGCAACTGGTTTGCATGCTCATTTCCTGTCTCTAAGAAGGCCATTCTTGAAAGCTGTGGTGGCAAGTGGATTCCGACACCCGTCAAATCTTCAGTATTTTCTGTCTTTCATCACTGAAGACCAGCCAACTAACCCTCTAGTCAGTTGACAGCACTGTGCCCAGTATACAGCAGATACTCAATAAATACTTGTTGAATGAGTTGCCTGACTTGCATGTTAAAATTCCAGAAACATAGGCTCTTGCCACAAGACAGTAAATAAAGGATTGTAGGCTGGGCTTGGTCACTCACACTTGTAATCCCAGCATTTTGGGAGGCTGAGGCGAGTAGATCACTTGAGCTGCAAAGTTCAAGACCAGCCTGGCCAACATGGTGAAACCTTGTTTCTACTAAAAATACAAAGATTAGCTGGGCATCATGGCGGGTGCCTGTAATCCCAGCTACTTCAGAGGCTGAGGCATGAGAATCGCTTGAACCTGGGAAGCGGAGGTTGCAGCGAGCTGAGATCACACCACTCCTCCAGCCTGGGTGACAGAGTGAGACGCTGTCTCAAAAAAAAAAAAAAAAAAATTGTAAGTCTCAGATTCTGATGTGAAAACAAATGGTGCTATCCCTTGAAAGGAAATATACTTTCATTCTCTTTAAGAAGAAAGCTTTGCTCTTCATTCCAGTTTGAGCAAAATCCTTAATGAGGAATTTGTGCTAAGTAGACTCAGTGATGACTACCGCACACTGTGCCACAGAAAATTCCCTAATGCAAGAATGAACCAGAATTTCCCCAAAGGTCTCACATTTGGGAAAACAGTGAGTCCCACAAGTTGTCCACCCATAATTCATAGCCATGAACGAAACAAACGGACTTTAATACATTCTGTAATCATCTTAAAGAGTTTTTATTTTCTCATTCTTATCCCTAGGATTACCTTTAATCCTAATTCATGTTTCTTCTTGTGGAACTGTACCAGATTATATAAACATTCCTTCTATGATAATGTCATAAAATAGGTGACAGAGAACACCAGGAAGAAGGAAGGAGACACTTCTAAAAGGACACTTGAATGGGCCACTGATAGGCCTTTCACCTCACTTTGAAGATGAAGACAAATGATACATTAAGTTAATATCTTGTCTTTTACCTCAGTAAATCATTGCAAATCTCCTTAAAGCACAGTGCTGCATTTAGAACTGGACACCATGTGGTGATAATTGAATGGTGGTAAGAACTTCTCACAATCTAAGCAGATGAAAATGCTCACAACACGAGTCAGAGAGAACATCAGAAGAAAGAACTTTATTTCACACAATTTGGTTAAAACTGCTTCCCAATACAGGCTTCCACCTGTATGTGGATAAATCAATGGGATCAATTTTCATTTGAATGATTTTCCAGATAGGGTAATCTAAGGGAAGAAGAAACAAATATGAATGTATGTCTGGAAAGGGGAGGAGGGGAAATGATGGTGAAACTGCAATAATGTTCGCTGTGAGGCACCTGCCAGTAATCCCAACACTGATAAAGCACATGAATTGATTTATCTGTGTTTGTTAAAACGTAGCACTTGGGGCCTTAGGGAGAAGAGTTGCTCTTATTAAAGTAGAAATGTGTGACTAAAAACCTCTCAAGGGGAAGAGAATTAAAAAAAGGAAGTTGAACTTCTGAGAACAAGAACTACTCTTAGACAGCTGTCCTTGAGTACAAGCAGTGGGCATTTCAGCTGTGCAGTGAATTTCAGTATATCAGTAGCTCCTTTTCAGTGTATAATAAAAACAGTGCTTCCAAGAACGATAATGGTAATAATTATAAGGAGAGGTCAAGAGGGTGCAGGGTCTCTTAATACATTCATAACAAGAATGAATGAATTGGGTCAAATACCAAACAAGTAGATGCAATTAAAAATAGATAAGCATCTTAATAAATCCTTCAAGTATCAGTCATGTACTCAAGAAGTTGAAGCATCATGAACTGTCTGATTCCTTCCACTGGTCTTAGAAAATGATGAAAGCACAAATCTCATCATGTCTTGTTCTGTATGCCAATGGCTCCTCAAGGCCACACTTCTGGCTTCTGAGTCCTTCATGGCCTGGCTCTGGCCACCTCCCACCACCCAAATGCTTGGCAAAGTAGACTGCTTGACTTTTCAGGAACAAACAATTCCCTTTTAAGTATCATTGCTTTTGAATCAACTGTTCCTCCACCAACAGCTACTCCCCACAACTACTTCTGTACAATAAACTCAGACTCAATTTGAAGCCCCATCTCAGATTTCATCTCCTTGGTGAAGCCCTGCCCAATTCCCAAGGAAGATTTAGTCATTTCCCCTGCTCTGTCCCAGGGCACTTTTATGAATATTTCCATTGTACCACTTTACCTGTTATATCACTTGTTTACATATCTTCTATAAGCCATATATATATATATATATATGCATATAAAACACCCAGTATAGTCCAACGTGAAGCAGTGCTCAGTCAACACGTCCCCTGGCCTCCCTCCCCTGGGGGAAGGGTTCTGCATTATTTATTTGTGTATCCTCAGCATTAGCACAATCTCTGCTACATAAGAGGTGCTTAGTATATATTTGTTGAGTAAATGAATGACTGAATAAAAGGGTTCAAGTAAGGCAGAGAATAGACATTATTCTTATTTTATAGAGCAAAAGACTAATAATTTAGTAGCATTCATTAAGGCCCATGGCCAATTCAGAATGAAAAATCAGGCTACCTGCCTTTTGAATTACTGTTTTAACTCAATTCACTAACTGCTTTCATGATTCTATTAGTGGAAATGTTTGCAGTCCTGAGCCATACCTCCAAAGGCTCTAAATTCTTACCTCTTCCCAATAGCATCAAGCCCCAAGATGATTCCCTTTATGATGAACTCTGGCAGTTGCTATTTGTCAGTTAACCCAACAGTCATTGTCAACTTTCCTTATCCCCTGACTTCTCCAGCCATGGAAGCAGCTGGGGTAGCCATGTGCCAAAGTTCTGAGAAGGCTTTTGCGTTTCCGTTAAAATGAAGGATATGACTAGTATTGCCCCTTTCTCTTTTCCAGCCTTGATCACAGAAGAAATGGTTAGGACTCTGGCAGCCATTTTGTGAATATGAGGCATGAAGACAAAAGCCAACTGCCAAAGATGGAGAAAGGGAAAGATGGGAAAAGTATAGGTCCTTGATATGGTTTGGTTCTGTGTCCCTGCCCAAATCTCATGTCAAATTGTAATTCCCAGTATTGGAGGTGGGGCTTGGTGGGAGGTGACTGGGTCATTAGGGGTGGAGTTCTCATGAATGGTTTAGCATGGTCTCTCTGGTGCTGTTCTCATGATAGTGAGTGAGTTCTCACAAGATCTGGTTGTTTAAAAGTGTGCAGCACCTTCCCCTTCTCTATTCCTACTGCTCTGGCCATGTAACATGTGCCTGCTTCCCCTTCACCTTCCACTATGACCGGAAGCTTCCTGAGGCCTCCCCAGAAGCCAAGCAGATGCCAGCATCATGCTTCCTGTACAGCCTATGGAACTGTGAGCCAATTCAACCCCTTTCTTTATAAATTACCCAGTCTCAGGTGTTTCTTGATAGCACTGCAGGAACTGACTAATACAGTCCTCTGTGACATTTCTCAGTAGCTGAATGAACACCAGCAACCACCCACTTCTGGACTTCTTGTTTCGTGAGGGAAATAAGTCCCTGTTTGTTTCAGCCACCGTTGGTTGGGTTTTCTGTTACTTGTAACATTCTTAACTGAAGGCCCTTCCTATGGTTCCTCTTGGTCTTAGGACTTTGAACATTAGGTTCCACCTTTTGACAGGCTTTAATTCCCAAAATCCCCCATCCTGTGAAGAACTCTCCACATTAATTATCAACAGCAACAAGTGTACAGCCAGCCGAACACATTTCCATCTTAATTATCTTCTTCTGTTGGGAAAGAAAAACCTTAAAAGCTTCTTTTAGATTACTCAGGAATTTCCTTTAAAAAAACTTTTTATGAAGCATAATATATGTAACAGAAAAGTGCACATATCAATAACTGCTTTTAAGTTAGTTCCAAAGTCACAAAACAGCTTGGAATATGGGTACTATTTTTAAATTTTTGCTACTCTTCATCTTGATTCCCCTATCCCTTAGCATTTGTTTCATTATTTTAAGTAGCTTGAATGTATACTTAAGATTCTCTTCATTTCTTTTAGAAATACTTGTCTAATGGTAACCTCTTTTTTTGTATGGAGTCTCATAGGATTTTGTCTCTTATAAAGCGTTTTATTTCTTTTCACACTCTTATGTTCTGATCCCTGGGATAACCATAAATTGCTTCCAGAAATTCCTGGCTACTCGGTATTATGTGATCAGATGTTTTTTCTCCACTTTTCCACCTATGATGTTTGCCTTGAATGTCATTTGGGCTTTTCCTCTTCCTTATATAGGTTTTTGTTTTAAATGAAGCAAACAGGTGTATAGGATTAAGCACTTTTGTCCTTATAGTACAGCTGGAAAAATAGGAACACAGTGTAAGGAGAACGATCCCATCTTAGCAATCCGAAAACAAGGCTTTCAGCTCTTCCTATTAATGGTGAACTGAGGTCTGTCATCCATAATGATGAGGACTAGTTGGTCAAAATACAATACAGCAAACTATGCTTCTTATAACCTAGTTATTCAAGGGGACATGTCTCATTTCATGCATAGGTCCTGGGAAGATGAAACCCATCCAGCATGTCTCCAAAAATTTTCCTTAATTAAACACATTTCGTAGAATTCAGGAGGGAATTCTATCAAAATCTGCTTGACAAAACATTATATCAAGTAGAGCACTCAGTTATCTTCAGATCCAATTTGTTCATTTTCAGGAGGATAAAAATGAAGCCTTATATTCCAGGACCTCTCCAACCCCAGGGTAACCCACAACTTGCACAAGGTTGGGCAACAGTTTCCACAGTAACTGAGTCCCTATCCTGCCCCAAATCTTCAAGGAGGAACCTGAACGATCATCTTGTTCAATGTTTTCTGTTTTATATATTAGGGAACTGAGGCCAAGAGAACCTAAGTAATTACCCCAGGTAACCTGGCTAGTGACTCTGGGAGAGCAGAGACAGACCCACGGTGTCATTCAAGCTCCTCCAAGCCATATGAAATCAATGCCAAAGTCTACAAACAAACAAAGGAGGGATTTTTCTTCTCTTCCTGTTCTTTGGCTCTGAGTTTAATACTCTTGGTTACACATGGACATGTGCAGATTTAGCAACAATCCACAGACACTAGCACTTTTCTCCATTTCTCTTCTTAAAAGTGTAAGCCTAGAATATTTCCAGGCACAGAGATGTTAGAAACTCTAATATGTCAAAACTTAGAATAAAGAAGGAACAAGAGGAAGATCAAATAGGGAAGTCCTAAAAGCCAGTCCTCTCTGAGGTAAACATGGTATTACTGAAGAAAGTTCCCTTGAACCTTTCATTGCCATTGGGGAGCATTTTCGGTAAAATTAAACAAACACACAAATAAGCAAAACCTCAAAAAACAACAGGGACAAAGGAAAGGACTTTAGTTTGCTTCCTTTCAATTTTAACATAATTTGACCCTATATTTGGTGTATTGTTTGGCTTTGTGGGCACATTTTACTGTGTGAAAAGATCCCTGTATTCTCTGACAAAACAGCCCTCTCGAAGAACCGTCTCTCAACCTGATTTTGGTAAAAGAAATGCTAAGACAGAAGGCTTTATTTGGTGACAGCTGTAAGCAAAAGATTGGCCAAAATATGACCTCAATGCGTAAATAACTGTTCAGATCAACTAAATCTCATTACTGAAGAAGAGGCTCTGGGGCCGCTTGGGTTTTCCATTGTGACATGTGGTATTTTGATCACTTCTTTCTTTCATGATCAAGGCTGGAATGTTTTGTTTTGAGGCATACCTCAAACTGAAATTCTGAAATCCTCTGTAGTCTTGGATAGGTTAAAACCTACCAGGTCATTTTCCAGGCAGAAAGCAGAGGGCATGGAACTTTCTGGTCAGACTCTAGCCCTACTGGCTCTGTCCTTTGGTTTCATGGGTTCTGCATGGCCTCTGCTTAAAACAAGCTACCACCTTCTGAGGGCTGCTTGTGAAGCTAAGAGTCAGCTGTGGTTTATGACTCTTCGGGGGTTAATATCTTTGTTCCAGTGCTTGCAGCTCGTCTACATTCCTTTTTAATTTTTTCAGAGTCATTTCAATTTAGGGTTACTTGCCAACATCTACCGTTTTAGAATTTCCAGCTCAGAGGATCTATCTTGCCGTGTCACAGCTGTACTGGAACAACAGCCACAGTGCAGATGGCTGGCACTGGTGACCGGTCCCATCATTTCATTTACTACTAGTGACCCTGCACAAGATGCCAGAAGTGTTGCTCATGCCAGTCCTAACAGACTTACTAGGCTCCCTATGACCACCTCTCTGCAGGTCTTGGTGGAACCAGCTTCCCCTTTAAGTACCATTACACTCACCCAAAAACAGACTTTTCTGCAGGTCAAGGTGTTGCCTCAATGAACTGCTAAGATAGAAGAATTGAGAAACAGTTTTTGTCGGCTGGGGGCAGTGGCTCAGGCCTGTAATACAAGCACTTTGGGAGGCCAAGGCGTGTGGATCACAAGGTCAGGAGTTTGAGACCAGCCTGGCCAACACTGTGAAACCCTGTCTCTATAAAAAATACAAAAATTAGCTGAGTGTGGTGGCATGTGCCTGTAGTCCCAGCTGCTCAGGAGGCTGAGGTAGGAGAATCGCTTGAACCCGGAGGCAGAGATTGCAGTGAACTAAGACCATGCCATTGCACTCTAGCCTGGGTGACAGAGTAAGGCTCTGTCTCAAAAAAAAAAAGAAAAGAAAAAAGAAATAGTTTTTGTCAATCTGTGCTCAGTTAGAAACACTGGGTGGAGATTCTTAGATGTAAAAGACTTAACAGCCTTGATCTTTGGGCTCATTTCAACCTTCAATGCTTAACAAACTTAGTAAAGTAGAATTTTGTATTACTACTTTCAGAGGGTCCATGCACAGGCCCTGGGAAGATGACACCCATCAAGCATGTCTCCAAAAATTTTTATTAATTAAACCCATCTGATAGAATTCAGGTGACAGTTCTATCAAACTCTGACAGAGCATTAGATCAAGTAGAGGACTCTGATACTTCCAATCCAACTCCTTCATTTTCAGGAGGACAAAAAAGGAAGCCTGTCACTCCAGGACTTCTCAGACCCCAGGGCACCCCACATCTTGCACAGGGTCAAGTAACAGTTTCCACAGTAATTAAATCTCCATCCTGCCCCAAACCCAAGATCAAGGAGGAATCTTAACAATCATTTTTTTTCAAAGTTGCTGTTTTACATATAAGAAAACTGAGGCCTAGAGAACCTGAGTAACTACCCCAGGTAATCTGCCTAGTGATTCTGGGAGAGCAGAGACAGACCCACAGTCTGCCTGCTCCTCTAAGCCATATGTAATCAATGCCAACTGCTTAGTAAACAGCTGCTTCTGAAAAATCGTCCCAGGAAAACTGGGTGACCTTTTTTTTTTTTTTGCTTAGTGCTGGGTAACAGCTTAAAAAATACTTACTGATTGATTTGTATCGTAAATAACTGTGTTTTCTATATCTGGTTCTTTATGCAGGTCATTTTAAATCAATAGTAGAAAACTGGACCTTGATTTCTTGGGTAACAGAAATGGCTAGTACTAGATGCCCCTAATTCCAGTGAGGCTGATCACATAGAACTTGAGCACCATCAGGACCTTCTCTAAGTCTCCAAATGTAGATAGTCACTGCCAGAATCTAGGCCAATTGATGTCTGCCATTATAACAATATTTCTTTAAAAAAAAAAACTATATAACTGAATCCTTTACAAAATCCACATACGAAAAGTTGGATATTGCTTCCATGTTTTCCCTGTACTTGTATTTCCAAGATTAGTGGGATCCTCTATAAAACCTTATTGAATAAATGACATAATCACATCACCAAGATCAGGACTGCTGTACTGAACGTAAACCTAATTTTATATTACAACATGGAAGCAAACTGACAATATTGATTCAGGAATCATGTCTAAAGGACCTGGTTATTATCTTACCCATTACACAGACCAGTGACCACTTCTCTTCTTAATGAT
Organism: Theropithecus gelada; assembly: GCF_003255815.1. Classification (NCBI taxonomy): domain Eukaryota; kingdom Metazoa; phylum Chordata; class Mammalia; order Primates; family Cercopithecidae; genus Theropithecus; species Theropithecus gelada. The sequence goes on from NC_037672.1 coordinate 142,788,684, forward strand.
GATGGTAGGATTTAAGGTCTTAGCAAATGCCCTCAGAATGTCCCAATGGTCAGGCCATTTATAAATCTTTGTTAGAAAAATAATCAGGCCTGAAAATTATGTCTTTTTTGTTAGTTTGTTTGGCTTTGTGACAGAAACTGATGTTTATTTACTCAACGTCTAACAGAATATGCGGGTTTTTGTTTTGTTTCAAGGTGGCAACGTGCCCAGTTAAAAACATACCTTCCTTACTAGCTTCCATTGCTATTAAAGGCTGGTCATGGAACACAGTTCTGGACAATGAGATATAGGTGGTAGTTCCTATAAAGACTTGCCCTTCACTCTGCCTCCTCCTTCTTGGCTGTCTGGAGGTACCGCAGCTCTCTTTCAATCATGAAGATGAAGGCCATCGATAACAACGGAGGAGCAGAAAATAAAATGGTGGGTCCTTGACGTTTTCCTCAAATAGCTATACCAGTCTTACATTGCCTATTTCTGAATTCTTTATTATGGGAGAAAACAAATCCATAATTGGTTAAGTCTCTGTGGTTAAGTTGAACATGATTCCAACAAATAAAGACTTAACGTGTATAGTTTCATCCAATTTTGGCAATTTATCTCTATTATGCAAAACAATATTGGAGTTTGTTAACAGTATATTAAGGAGACCATACATAATTAAAACAATAACTTATATTTATGGAGGACTGACCACTGCATTAGTCACTATATGGTGCATTTTACACATATGTTTAATATTTAACCTTATAGCAGCACTATGTATTAAGACACTATGATTACCATTCTTATTTTACAACAAAACAAAACAAGAAAACAAAAACAGTATCAAGTTCAGGGTGGCTAAACTCAAGGTCATCTAGCTGGTAAGTGATAGCCTTTCCCAAACCCAAATCTGTCTGACTACAAAGCCCATACTCTCAACCATTTATTACATTATACTACAAGACCAAAGAGGAAAATCTAATGGTTCTAATTTATTTCACGAGAGACAGATCTTCTGTCTGTTACAATCTCGATTTGTTCCGCTGTAAATTCACCAACCATAAAGAAGAAGCATCCGCGATCACATAAATCTAAAGAGAGCTTTATTGAGGCAACCTAAATGCTTCCCCCAGGGCCTGCCTGGAGAGAGAATGGTGGAATTTGGAGGCTCTGCCTCATTTCTGTTACCCAAAGCCTCTTTGGCCTCTTCTTTACATCTTTACATCTACTGAGTTGCTGCATATGAAAAATCTGAGCACCAATTATGTAAATTTTAATCATAAAACTTATTTCAGGTCAGCTTTCACTTGCTCCAGAATGAGACCCTTATAGTCTGTTCTTTCAACTTTTCCCAGTGAAGAAAAATAACAGGCATTCAAGTGCAGAGCTACCTAAAGACTGTATTAGGTGATAGCACATCTTTAAATCCAAAAGTTATCTTCTGTAATTTACTATAAAGTATGGGCACATATAAGAACACCTTGAGGAAAAACATTATCATTGGGCAAATACAAGAATTTCCTCTTTTCTCTTGTTTGTTGTTGAACTGGGTTTTCAATATATATTAATATTTACTGAGTAAATGAGGAAAGGAATAAACGAAATGAAAAGAGCAGATCACTATAATTAAAAATTTAACAATTCTCAGAGTATTCTAGAAATACTCTGAGTTTAGAAAGTAAATCCAGACTTTCTAAAATACTAAAATTTTAATGTTAATTTACTCCTGAAATTTTGCAATGTGCTATGCATCATACCTACAGAATACTGAATATATTTCTTTTTAAAATTCAAGTCACAGTCATTTCCAAATATTATTCAAGTAAGCCTCTAGGGATTCTGCAGTTCTCTTCACTAAGATTGGAATCCACTGGTATTCTCAATTATTCTAGTCTTCTTTTCTTATGAACAAGCCTTGATCACATCAACCCTTCCTTTAAAGATTTCTAAATTTCCTTAAAGCCCTTATCAGCTCCCACACACTGCAATATTCTTGTGTGACGACATCCAGTTTCAAATTTTCAGTCTTCCTCTTTCCCTGCTCCTAACCTATTGAATTTTGTATTAACAGAAAATATGACTATTCTACTTTGCCTTTCTCCTGACCTTGGGTTTTAGCACATTATAACATTTTTGTTAGTTGATGGCAGATTTAACATTTTAAAGCAACAGTGGTCACAAATATTTTTTCTCTTTGATCCAGAAATCCTACCTATTTGATTAGGCAGAGTTACATGTTTTTATATGATGGGAATTTCTGTTTGTTGGTTTATGTAATCATTTTTCCTCAGGCGGGCAATCACAGACACAGGACTGGGAAATACTTTGTGTCTTAGTTCATTCAGGCTGCTATAACAAAACACTGAATGGCTTATAAACCACAGAAATGTTTTTCTCATAGTTCTGGAGGCTGAGAAGTCCAAGATGAAGGCACTGGCAGAATCAGTGTCTGGGAAGGTCCTGCTTCCTCACAGACAGCCATCTTCTCACTCTACCCTCAGATGGCAGAAGAGGCAAGGGGTCTTTTATAAGGGCCTCTTTTAGAGGGGCACTAATCCTAGTCATGAGGGCTCCACTCCCAAGACCTAAGCACTTCCCAAAGGCTCCACCTTCTAAATAGCATCACTTTAGGGGTGAGGAATTTAATGTATGAATTGAAATGGGGGGACATAAACATTTAGACCACAGCACTTTGTTAGCTAGGAGAGGAGGAAAGGGATTATTAGCATTTTCCTATGAATGTATGTCATAATGACTGGCAGCACTGATAATTAGCTACCAGTAATAATAAGTAGCATAGTTGGCATATTTTTTTTTATATAAATAAAATAGGCCATCTCTATTATATCATTCTCAGTAATTTGAATACACACATACTTTCTTTAATGGTTGAGAAAACTTTGGATTTAGGTGTAGCTGAAAGAGGAATTATACATGTGAATAGCTAAGATTTATTTAGCACTGATTTTACTCTGGGCACTGTGCTAAGGCTACAGGTTTTACTTACATAATTTCATTTAATCCTCTTAACAAAAGATTAAGGTTGGTCTCATTATCCTTATTTTATAGATGAGACAAATCAAAGCGCAGAATTGATTAAGAAATCAGCTTGTTCTTACATAGCTGGTAAGAGGGAGAGCCAGGATTAAACCCAGGATGCCCAACTAGGAAGCGCATGTACTCTACAGCTTTCCTTACACTGCACACAACTCTAGTTGTGTCCATGGGGTATGTCATTCCTCTTTGCAAAAACCTCTACTTTCTGTGACAAAGTAGATAAAGGCTGATAGCCTTGAGGCTGAGCTTCTGGCCTCAAGATTTCTATGAGATGGTGACCTCGTTTTGGACCTGGTGCTAAGGAGGCCAATACCATGTGTTAAATGTTTCTCTTTCCTAGGTGGCAAGTGCTGCTGCATTTCATGGCCTCAGATCAAAATACAACCTCATTAGCTGCTGTGAACACAATGTTCCTGTTGAAGAATGGAATGGAGTTAAGAGTGTAGAAGGTCTGATGTAAATTTACTCCTACTCCAAATGCATATCCTATTGACAAAGAGTTTGAACTATTGCATTTGTATATGAAAGTCAGGGCATTCTATTGTTTTCAGTTGTCACAAGGGAAAAAAAAAAGAAAAAAAAAGAAATGGCATTACTACTGTCAATATAAATAAATGAAAAATCTAAGCTACTTCTATTTGTCATTTCAGGATTGGGAAATGGACTTTTGGCCCACAAACCAGAAATATATATATCCAACAGCCCAGGAATAGACATATAATTTTTTTTTTTTTTTTTTAAGATACAGGGTCTCTTTGTCACCCAGGCTGGAGCGCAGTGGCACGGTCATAGCTCACTGCTGCCTCGAATTCCTGGGCTCAAGCAATCTGTCCATCTTGGCCTCCCAAAGTGCTGGGATTATAGGTTTGAGCCACTGCGCCTGGCTTGGGATATTTTTAAGTAACAGATAATATTCAATGATTCAACTCCAAAGTAGTTGAGCAAAAGAAGTACCTACATTTAAAAAAGACGTCAAGGAATTCAAATAAATTAAATAAAAAGATCAATGTAAAATTTTGGCTACAAATAACACTAGAGAAAGATCAAATAATAAACTGGAAAATATGGCAGGACTACCTTACTCCTGAGTGGAAATGCAATACATTCTAGTTATGTGCCCTGTATTACTGTAGGCTGTTTGTGTATTGATTTTTCTCATGCATTATGACTTGGCCACCTTTAAAAAGCATCTCTTCCAACCCTCTCTTTACATAGATCTTAAATATAATAGACAATAAATATTTGTGGATTTGTTTAAAATTCCACTAGCTATGCAAGAGAAAACATGCATAGATGCATACATATGTAATTTAATGTCAATAACTTCCACATAGACAAGGCTGAGAAGTCCCAGCCTGTGCATACTGCACCCTTAGGGTTCCCTAGAGTGACAGAACTAATAGTGTGTGTGTGTATATGTGTGTGTGTGTGTGTATATATATAAAGAGGAGTTTATTAAGTATTAAATTACACTATCACAAGTTCCACAATAGGCTGTCTGCAAGCTTGAGGAGCAAGGAGAGCCAGTCTGAGTCTCAAAACTGAAGAACCTGGAGTCTGATGTTCAAGGGCAGGAAGCATCCAGCATGGGAGAAAGATGTAGGCTGGGAGGCTAGGCCAGTCTTGCCTTTTCACATTTTTCTGCCTGCTTTATATTTACTGGCAGCTGATTAGATTGTTCCCACCAGATTAAGGGTGGGTCTGCCTTCCCCAGCCCACTGACTCAAATGTTAATCTCCTTTGGCAACACCCACACAGGCACACCCAGGATCAATACTTTGCATCCTTCAATCCGATCAAATTGACACTCAGTACTAAACATCACACTTTCCTACCCTATAACAGAAAGCTGTTACCTCTAACTTTGATGGTAAAAGTTCAACCTCAAAAGGTCTTTGGAGACCTTCCCTCAGTAGAATCTTTGCCTCATCTTTGGTGAATTAGGGAGAACTGGAAGAAGGCATAGTATTGCTTCTAGTTCATAGAGAACTTGAGATGTAGACAAGCTAATTGCTTGCCTAAGGTCTTCCAGCAAAATTCTGACTGGGGAGACGTCAGTCTCAGCTCAGCTCCCTCTTCACCTCATCCCCCTGCCTCCCCACATGCTGAGGTTCAGGTTCTTAACCACACTACATACCAAAGGCTTTGCAGAACGAATCGGTCTTTAACCATACACTGTATTATGGAACATGTACTACAGCAGACAACAGATATCACCATGAGAATCTTATTTTCTGCTATTTCCCAATTTTGGCATGTGAACATTTATAACCTTAATGTTGCATGAACAAAGATTTTTGCATTTAATATTAATATGGGAACTCACAAATCCTCCTTCTCCAGTTGAAAGGCTGCCACATTCTGATTTCAACAGTGTATGGCTGCTTTTTCAGCGTGTAAATTTGCCTCAAGGTCCTGTTGGTGTCTTCTGAGCTGAAAATGTGGTCACATTCTAGTCTTACAGGAGACAATGTCAGGTAAAATGTCTAGAGATTTTCACATTTGTCATTTTCAAAGCACACATAGCCTGTAATCCCAGCACTTTGGAAGGCCAAGGTGGGAGGATTGTTTGAGCTAGGAGTTGCAGACCAGCCTGGGCAACATGGCGAAACCCTGTCTCTACAAAATTAGCCAGGTGTGGTGGTGTGTGCTTGTAGGCCCAGTTACTCAGAAGGCTGAGGCTGGGGCGGAGTGGGGATGGGATAGGATGGGATGGGACGGGATGGGAATTGCTTGAGCCCAGGAGGTTAAGGCCACTGCACTTCAGCATGGGTGACAGCGAGAGACCCTACCTCAAACAAACAAACAAACAAACAAACAAAAAAAACAAAAACAGCGCATACATACCCAACAACAGTAAAGGCCGATGGAAAAGGTTTTTACTTGTCAAGACCTAATTCACAGAGATATTTCTACTGTTAAGGAAACCAGTAACATCCACAGCAGAACAAAACACTGCATAACACCATATCCCAAATACTGGTTTGGCAAGAAACCATGGGTTAAAAAGTGAGTTTTCAAAGACAGGGCTTTCAAGAGGACTGGCACCTTTATTTCCTCTTCCAAAGTGAAGGTTTAAAAAAAAATGGCAAACTCTGCTGTCTAGCCAAGGCTGCTGAACCACGTGTAACTGCCAAACCACCCAAGAATCAGTCAGTGGCTGGTAGACAGTGGGTGAATCTGCTTCCTCCCCTGAGATGCATGTGCTGGGGATGTCCTCATAGGGTCATGCCAAGTCAGAGGCAAGATGTTATGTTTTTTCTTTTTTGAGACTAAGTCTCACTCTATTGCCCAGGGTGGAGTGCAGTGGCGTGATCTTGGCTCACTGCAATCCCTGCCCACTGGGTTCAAGCGATTCTCATGCCTCAGCATTTCCAGTAGCTGGGATTACAAAGCACCCACCACCCCGCCCAGCTAATTTTTGTATTTTTAGTAGAGATGGGGTTTCACCATGTTGACCAGGCTGGTCTTGAACTCCTGACCTCAAGTGATCCGCCCGCCTTAACCTCCCAAAGTGCTGGGATTACAGGTGTGAGCCACCGTGCCTGGCTGGCGTTATGTTTTGCAAATAATTTTCGTCTCTTAGAGCCCATGGCTCTGAGTTACACAATTCTGGGACTACATCTGCAATAATTATGAATCAATGGCATTCTAACATAATCTACTTTCCCAAAACAAAAATTAGAGGTCAGATCCCCTCAGGCTCAAATCAGAACCTGAGTTCCTCTGTGTTGGATCTCACTGCATGAATTAGGCAACACGATAATGAGAAGTATTTCCGTTTGAGCCAATCGTTTTGCCCTAAATGATAGAACGTGTACGAGTTAATCCCTACATTAGATTCACATGTGCGAGGTAACATTTTAACAGGGAAGTGGAAGCAGTTGTACTATTTCTGAAAATCTTTGCTGTGTCTGCCTAGCCAGAGTAGGGTATCTTATCAGTAGCTCCTCAGCTAAGGCTTCCAATTCCTTTTGAATTTAATTTGGAGTCAGTCAGTGGATAAATCATATAAAATATGCGAAAGAGAACTAGCTGTTGATTCTGGGCACGCATATATTTGGCCCACATAGTTAAGCGATCGTGTCTCTACAGTGAGATAAAATGGCCTACCAGAAGCAGTAATAAACCCCAGGTGACTCCACTGAACCATTCTTTCAGGCTTCAGTGTCTACCCTACCGAAACAATGCTAATATCCTTCATATTCTGTTAACTTGGGAAGGATGTAACCACTTGATTCCACAGGGTGAAAAACTTGCCATTTGGAACCATGGAAGGAAGAAACTTTTACTTTATTTCCCCATTTCAATTATCAGCTTGAAGGGAGGTTCTTCACTCTTTCAAGTACAGAGCTGCTTAAGAATAATTGTTCCTAAAACAAACACACGCAGACATGTTTCCACTTGTTTGTATGTAAAATATCTCTGGAAGGATGAATACGAAACTGGGAACACTGGGAAGGGTGAGAGTCGGGGGTGGAGAGGGATGAGGTTAGCGGAGCAAGGAGAAGTGAATTGTTGGTGGGGAAGGGTGGAAGGGAGACCTTATTTGGTTACTTGCAAATCAACTTTCTAACCAATTTTGAAAATTTGGTGTCACCCCTCTCTTATCTACCTTAACACCTATGCAGGAAACACAGTGACAGCAATGATAATACAATTTACTAAGAGCTAATGATGAGTCAAGCACTCTGCTAAGAACCTTACATAAATTATATCATTTGTTCCTCCTTTTTTTTTTTTGAGATGGGGTCTTGCTCTCGTTGCCCAGGCTGAGTGCAGTGGCATGATCTCGGCTCACTGCAACCTCTGCCTCCTGGGTTCAAGCAATTCTCCTGCATCAGCCTCCCGAGTAGCTGGGATTACAGGCGCCTGCCACCATGCATGGCTACTTTTTTGTGTTTTTAGTAGAGACGGGGTTTTGCCATGTTGGCCAGGCTGGTCTTGAACTCCTGACCTCAGGTGATCCACCAGCCTCAGCCTCCCAAAGTGCTGGGATTACAGGCATGAGTCACTGTGCCTGGCCTCATTTGCTCCTCCTAACAACCCATGTGGTAGGTACTACCTTCATTTCATAGATACCGAAGAGAACCACATACACTGACCATGTATGTACTGGATGCATGTACTATGTGGCATGGGGGTGGCTCCTGGGGTCACACCAAGCCAGAGGCAAGGTGTTACATTTTATAAAGAATTTTGGTCTCTTAGAGCCAGTGGCTCTGACTTACACAATTCTGGTACTACATCTGCCACAATTATGAATCAACGGTGTTCTAGCATAATTTTTTTTTTTTTTTTTTGAGATGGAGTCTCGCTCTGTTGCCCAGGTTGGAGTGCAGTGGCCAGATCTCAGCTCACTACAAGCTCCGCCTCCCGGGTTTACGCCATTCTCCTGCCTCAGCCTCCCGAGTAGCTGGGACTACAGGCGCCCGCCACCTCGCCCGGCTGGTTTTTTGTACTTTTTAGTAGAGACGGGGTTTCACCGGGTTAGCCAGGATGGTCTCGATCTCCTGACCTTGTGATTCGCCCGTCTCGGCCTCCCAAAGTGCTGGGATTACAGGCTTGAGCCACCGCGCCCGGCCTGTTCTAGCATAATTTAATATCCCAAAAGAAAAATTAGAGGTCAGATCCTATCGGGCTCGAATCCGAACTTGAGTTCCTCTGTGTAGGACAGAAGAGACTAGAGAGCAGAGTAAGTCCAGATCTTGCTCTTAAAGATAAACTCTTTGCCTTTAGGAAAAATTATTTTAGGAAGCTTCACATTGACCTTTACAGATACTCCCTCTACTGCTCTTCTATAATAACAGCCAGAGGATTATCTTCCTATCAAGTTACAACTGTTCACCTGGTCACTCACATGAGTCTTATGCCAAGGACAGGTTTGTCAAATCTCCCCTACTCACAAAAGCTGCCTGACAGGAAAAGGACTTGACCTTCTCTGGAGCTTGTTCACCAAGGTAAGGCTATCAGTCCTCATTCCCATCTGCCCCTTCTCTGCCTTTCTAGTTCCTGCATTCATTTATTTTAAAAAGAAAATGATGATATGAGTACAATCCTTATTTTTCTTGTTGGAGGAACTAACACTCTAAGGCTTGTTCGTCAAGTCCTTGAATAATTTTTAAGCATTATACTATAATATGTTGAGTTTTAAAAGACTAAAGCTTCTGTGGTATAAATGGAAATGATTTATTCCGGAAATTCTCATTGTATTGTTGCTAAACCCTCACTCCCTCTGAGTGCCAACATTTTTAGCCAGCCTAGAAAATATTTTGACCCAAGTCAGTCTAAATAATGTTCATTTCCATATGATTATATGGAATTGTTTTATCATTTTCTGTTGATAAAAATAATATGAATTGCCAAATGAGTCACCATCATTCTCCCTCACCGAATTTAAGATTGAATGGATATAGAATCATCCTACTAAATTTCATGTTGTGAGGACCAAAGGAACTTTGAGAAACTCTTAGAGAAGAAAAGCAAGACAGAGGTTTGCATACTGGAGTGTGGCTTCCTTCACGGACTTCATGTTCGCATGAGAGTGGGTTATAGTCTATAGAAAAGACAGCCTGCTCCTTTCAAACAATATATATAGTTTGCATTTCTGTCAGTTCACATGCAAGTAAGATATTGCCCTTTCAAAATTTTCACTAGTAAAAAGTATGAAATGACCTAAGAATAAATATGTGTGGTTTAGGGGCCAAGCTACCCTAACATCAATATAGGATTTTCTCTGTATATGTATGCTTGCAAATTTAAAGATGTTCTGGCTGGGCGCAGTGGCTCATGCCTATAATACCAGCACTTTGGAAGGCTGAGGCGGGCAGATCACCTGAGGTCACGAGTTCAAGACCAGCCTGGCCAATGTGGTGAAACCTCGTCTCCACTAAAAATACAAAAATTAGCTAGGTGTGGTGGCGTGCACCTGTAGTCCTGGCTACTTGGGAGGCTGAGGCAGGAGAATCACTTGAACCTGGGAGGCAGAGGTTGCAGTGAGCCGATATCGTGCCACTGCACTCCAGCCTGGGTGACAAGAGCAAGATTTGTCTTAATAATAATAATAATAATAATAATAATAATAACAATTTTAAAAAAGATGTTCTAACTTTATCTTTAGCCATGTTAAATATTAGAACTGATGAGGCAGAATTTCAGGGAAGGTTATCTGCTACATGATGTTGAACTCTGAAATAATGTAAAACGTAAGACAGCTACTGCCATTTGTAAATCTGAATTGCACTTTTTCCACTGTGAGTTTTTAAACGTCTTTACCGAGGAGTAAAGAAAGAATTTTCACAAATTTAATTATCTCTGTGGGTCCAAACCAGAAATCTCTGACGTTGTTGAGAAACAGATGAATGCGAGGCCATAGATAACACAGAGTGTTATCTAAAGTTGACAACTACACTGAATTTCTAGCCTGGCCACCAATGTTCTGAAGTAAGAAGCTGGCAGTCTACTGGTTCATGATCGGCTCAAGCCCACATCAATTCCAATTTAGCATTATCTTCAAAGTAGATCTCTCGTTTTCATACTCTATTGGGGTTGTGGGGTTGTGGCTACAACTCCAAATTAGATCAAAGCAACAAATATTGAGATTTACAAACAAAATCAAATTAACAGACATTTACGTGCTGAATAAGTTAAGGCTCAAATCAGCTAGTCGGGCACAGCAATCACCCATAACAATAATATTTATAGCTCTCAGTGGAGCTCACTATGTGCTAGGGACTGTTCTGAGTGTTTTACATATATGACATCATTAATCCTCACCATAAGCCTATGAGTTAGATATTACTGGCAATTTACAAATGAGGAAGTCTAGCACAGAAGGCTGACTATTCAGGATTAATGTAATAGAGTAAAATAACAGGCCATTGCAGACACTGTCACAGTCTGTGAACTCTATCCTGACCAAAGGCCATTTGGAATTATTAACCAGTCTTTGGGTTAACCTAAAAGAATTAACCTAAAACCAGACATCTGAGCAGAGACTGCCAGCTGTCCTCCAACATCCATACTTTTCTCCTTCCTTTAATAAAGGAATCCCCCGAGTTTTAGCTGGGCACATGGCTGCCCAACAAAACACTGTCAACCTCCTTACCAGCTAAGTATGGCCATGTGACCAAGTTCGAGACAACAGTGTGACCAGAAGTGATGTGTTACATGCCCTTAAAAGGAATGTCATGCCCTTGACTTCCTTCCTGCTATTTAGGATGTAGATGTGATGGTGGGAGCAGGAGCAGCCATAGTAGACCGTAAGATGGAAGATGTATGCCAAGAATGGCAGGATAACAAAAGAGAAGGAGTCTTAGTACCTGGAGCCACCACATCGGCTCTGGACTGCTTATACTCTGGCTGTTACATAAAAAGGGAAATCAGCTTCTACCTTATTTAAGCCATTGCTATTTTGGCCTTTTTTACAGCCATCAAAATGTTATCATAACTAATACATACAGTATTTTTTTCATGTAAAGTATGCTTAGTTTATAGAGAGTAGGACCCCTGCTCTATAACGCATATGTTCTGTTTCTTGAGATTTCAATAATTCATCAGCAAGATTCCATCATGTTTGATGCTTATTTTCCAGGCCACTGTTAGAATGAAATTGCATGTCACAGTTGTCCAGTTGTCTTTTATAAAACAAGCACCAGTATTAATAGAGCTATTAAATAACCAAACTGTAAGTTAGAAACTTGAAAAGTTTCCAGAAATACATGTATAAACACAGTGAAGCAATCGGGATAGCTGGTCCTTTTTTTCTTTTTTCCGAAACAGAATCTCGCTCTGTTGCCAAGGCCACAATGCAGTGGCATGATCTTGGCTCACTGCAACCTCAACCTCCCGGGCTCAAGCTAGCCTCCTACCTTAGCCTTCCGAGTAGCTAAGACTACAGACTCCTGAGCTCAAGTGATCCACCTGCCCTCGGTCTCCCAAAGTGCTGGGATTACAGGCATGAGCCACTGCACCCAGCCTGTACAGCTGGTCACTGAGTCTTAGTTCTAACATGCCCTTTATGAACACATCTGCCAACATGATTTGGTGTTTCTCAACCTCAGCACTAGTGACATTTTTGACTGATAATTCCCTACTATGGGGCCTGTGCTGTGCATTGTAGATTGTAGGATGTTTAATAGCATCGCCAGCTTCGACCTATAAGATGCCAGCAGTACTTCCCCCAGTTAAGACAATGAAAAGTAACACCAGACACTGCCAAATGTCCCCTTGGGGGCAAAATACCTCCCAGTTGACAACCATACGTCTAATGTATCCTGGGTTGCAGATTTTGAGAAAGCATAGACTGTGACTATTTAAATTCTAGTGGGGATACAGGCAGGTAGGTCCTTAATGTACTTTGGATGATAGTGGTGCCCTGGTGATTACCAAGGGCAAGGAGCATGAGCTAATTCTTATTTTTTAAATTAAAAAGTTCACTGAGCTTTCAATACGAAAATTCACAAGGTAGTAAAAAAGTCATAGGCATAATTCCAAGCACATTTAACTATTAGTCCAACTTCCTCTATCCAAGGTTAAGATGGAAATAATTGCCTATATGAAGTTAAAAAAAAAAAATCCTCTATGTATGAATAGGATTCTTTTATAGAATCTCTAATGGTAGTAGGGAATTTGACCCTTTCAAAATCAAGACCATTGCCCTGTTAAACTTCCAGTTCTTTAGCAATTGTATGTTGCTAGCACTGTACTTGCAGATGTTCAGATATTATATATGTATAATGAGAAAATCATTTGCAGACATTTTCAAATATGTACGCTTTTAAAGCCCCATTATCAAGTTCTTCTACCTTGCTATCCCCATCAGACAGCACTGAATCTGTTTTGTCGGAAACCTTTCTACATTCCATGGGATCAGCGAATTCAAAGCAAATAAAATCCTCAAAATCTCCTTCCTGTTAGAGAGAGTGGGGAAGAAGCGTACTCGAAAAAGATACATCAGGCCCGTCACCTGTCCTGAGATGGGACTCCAGAGTCAGGAAGAAGCTGTCAACTTGTGTTTCTTTCAAGTCACTACATTCATCTCCAGCACCTTTGGCATAATTAATGATTGTCAGGGCGTGGGAAGCCAATCAATTTGATGTTCATTTTCATCAACATTAGCCGAAGTAATGCCCCAAGGGTGGGATGGAAATTACATTATGTTTTAATTGAGAGAATTTTCTCTTTGCTGATTTCTGGAGTGGGTGGAATCCAAGACATAACTTCTTTTCCCTTTCAATACGTATGCTTTTAAAAGCTTAGCTGATTGCTGCCAGCAACCAAAAGCTCCATTATTTCAACGTGAGCATTCTACCACTCATGGCAGGGAGGGTGGGGAGGGCAGGAAGGTGGGTCTGCTATTCGTAGAAAAAGATCATTTTAGAAAATGGAAATCAAAGGCAACACACTGGGGAGAGAGGGTCATTTGTCCCTTATCTAATACACCGAATAAGAATGAAGGCTGGGCACTGTCATAGTTACCTATATCTGTGAAAGTGCACAACCAAAGACTTGTTTCAGATACTAAGAACTCTAAGAGTTCAATTAAATGGCTAAATGCAGAATTTAAAACATTTCTTCTCTTTCCTCCCACTTAAATTCACTTTATCATTACTTTAAGACTCTGAAAAGCATTTCAGAGACACTGTTCTTCAATGAGATTCACTCAAATGTAAAACACCATTACTTTCTCTTTCCACTCGGATACAAAGCAGAGTATCACCAGACTACACTGGGAAAAACTTTGATTCCTTTTGTTTTGTTTGTTTTCACTCCTGTTGGGCACAGCTTCAAAGGTCTGGTTCGGGAACAATCCAATCATCTCAATGAGGATGGGAGTTTGGATCCACAAGGTGTTTGGCACAAACCAGCCTGTTCAGTCAAAACCAAAGCAGCTGGCACAAAGGTGGGAGCAGGGGTGCATGAGGGAGTTCTCAGGTCTTCCTGAGGGAACTCAAAGCCAGGGACTCCAGGCTTTCTTACTGGCTAGCTCAGTGATGTTCAAATTTCTGGTTGTGACCCGCCAGCAGATCATAAAATTGATTTAGTGGATCTCAATCCACATTTTTTAAAAGGGTGACATAGGTTGGGCGCAGTGGCTCACGCCTGCAATCCCAGCACCCTGGGAGGCGGAGGCGGGAGAATAGCTTGAGCCCAGGAGTTCATGGAGAAACCTTGTCTCTACCAAAAAAAAAATTAAAAAGTTAGCTAGACAAGGTGGTATGCATCTGTAGCCCCAGCTACTCAGGAGGCTGAGGCAGGAGGATCACTTGAGCCTTGGAGATTGAGGCTGCAGTGAGTCCAGATCATGCCACTGCCCTCCAGCCCAGGTGACAGGGTGAGACCCTGTCTCACAAAAATAAAAGAGTAAAATACAATAGGATAGATTAAAAAATTGCAGACATGGTACATGTGTGAGGATTGTTTCAGTTACCTGTAACTATCTATCCTCTCTTCTTCCTTCCTTCATCTCTCCCTCCCTCATCCTTTCTTCCCTCCTATCTATCATCACTTATCTACTTTACTTAAACACCTATCTGTATATATTTTACATTGTTACTTAACACACACATATGCATACACACATACAAACAGGTAAAACTGTATCTGGGTTTTCTTCAAAAAATTTTAAAAGCCACCAACCCAATACATCATTTCACCTACTTTGTTATGACAAAGGATCTTAAGAGGCCAAATCTATTAAAACCAAAACAAAACAATGACCAATATCCTTTTCCTAGTGCAGATTTAAAATTCCTTCTTTAGAAATCTCTTTAATCCCATTAAATTCAGCAATTTGAAAAAAAATGAGCTCAAGCTGGTTACCACCATCAAGAGGCTAAGGAAATCACTTCTTTGCTAGCAAACAGTGTATCGGGATCATTCTTAGTTCTTCAATTGCACAAATAAAGGCAATCATGTTGGAATCTAGCTGTTTGCAAAAGGATTTAGAAACTGTCATGGATATAGTCTGAGAGGCACAGAGCTAATATCATCATCTTGAGAACATCAACCGCACAATCTGACCAGGGAGATATATTTTCTCTCCCCATGTTAAGCAGAAAGGAGTTTTTCCAATTGATCAAAGGATTCCTATAAATTGGTGTGTACGACTCCCCAAGACTCTAGAACTTAATAGAGCTGGCTATATCATTTAGCTTGAGCTAGTAATGATTTCCCAAAGGCCAAACTCCAACTTTATCCCTGTTCTCCAATCAAATGAAAATGACTTAAACACATTCAGAGTGTGCTAAGCACACCAGATCCTCCTGGTTGGGTTATTTATGCATACAAAAAGAATTCAGTTTCTCAAAATGGATGTAGTTTACCCTAACTTCCTTTTTTTTTTTTTTTTTTTTTGGTTATAACTTATTCTGGTATATGCTTGTGCAACCCAGAAGAGGGGCCACCATTGCCAGATAACAATCTGTTCATTTCAGTCAACCAAGAATTTTTTAACTCTAAAGTCTCTTTGGTGGCAATTTCTATTAAAAGCAGCAAAGTCCTTTTAGAAATCTTGACTAGTTTACTCTTACATGCCAAAAGGAAATGAACGCATACACATACGCGTGTGTATACACAGAAGTGAAAACTGATGTAATCCAATCACTTGTAAAGGTTTCTCCTCTCTCCACCCTCTACTCCCCACTCCAGTGAATTCTGAAGCTTGCATCATTCCAGAGGAAACTGTAATTTGGACTCACTCTCTGGCTGAGGCGTTAAGTAATCAACCTCATAGCCTGCCAGCAAGGAGTGGACTGCCTGTTTTATCACTGAAACACATTATCTCACTCCCTATCTCAGCAAACTGCCTCTGAACAGCTTGGCTGAATAATGGTACAAGAACAAGTCTAGACTAGATAATCACCTACTTTTTTTCTGGTGGCTAAAAAACATTTAAAACAAACATCTAGCTGAACAATGGGTTTATATAATCCAAGTCTTGAAAAGTCTATAAAGAATCTACATTTCCTCAGATATAATGAGTAACAAAGAAAATGTTTTTAAAAAGTGATTTCAACATCTGAAGATTATTGAAGGTAGGTGGGAAGTGGTACATTTATCTGAAAACTCATCTTGAACCTGAACCCTTCAGTGGCTGTGGTCATTCTACTTAGTAACTAGGTTTTTGATGGTTTAATATTTAGTAGTGTTTCTAAGTAAGGGAGGCAAATAAATTTCTTATTAGGTACTGTTTCCATGAGTGGGGACAAGGCAAATCCCTTCCTCCAAAAGATGTCTATTATGTACCAGCAAACACGAGCTTTTTTGATTGTCAGTATTACATTTATATAACAAATATTTAAGAATTCCATTCTAAGTGACAGATGTTACTGTCTTACACAATATAATTTGGTACAACATTTAGAAAATGCCATCATAGGTGGCTTTAGGATTGTAAATCACCTCTTCAATGGCAGTACTGGCAAAATACAAATACACAACAGCTTCTAGGCATGTTTTGTATGCATCTGTTGGAGTAATTTGCAGTTTTATTGGAGAATTCATAGTTCCCTGACACAGCTGTTTATAAATAATGCTGGAGCAATTCCTGCAAGAAGTAAAATTCACCTTTCTGATGAAGGCATTCTCTCTTCTAGAAGAAATTCTAAATACTGGATTTGTCTCTTTAAAAAAAAAAATCCTGGTTTCAAGTTCCTTAACTTTTGAGCCCCTTTTTTTTTTTTTACTAGAACAAGTTTTGTAGACTTTTTCCCATAAGTATTCAAATATCTAGATAGTCATTTTTAACTGATTAGGAAAAAAAAAAAAATCCCCAAATTTCAACCAAATGTAACAAAACATAATCCCTCTTTGATAACTTAATAAGAAAAATTAAATGAGAAAAATATTGGGCAACACTCGCCATCAATAATTAATTACTAAAGGAACATGCACAGATTCCATTCACTATAAAAATTCTGCTCAGCAAATTACCTTTCTTTGCCTCTTTTATCTCTATGCAGGGCCTCTCTGTTCCCATTAAGCCTTTCAGAGGACATTATTTGGGCTTTAAAGATTAAACAGGAAAGAGTTAAATGGAAGTAAGATCATGTCACTTTTCTGCTCAAAGCCTTCCAATGGTTCCTGGCATACTTGCAATAAAAGCCCAAGTCCATGCTATTTCAGATGACCTAGGAGCCAGCTCCCTCCCTCCCCTCCAGCTTCACCTCCCTTCCTGCTGTCACTTCCCCAGCCAAGCTCACCCTCAAGTCAGGACCTTCTTGCTCCCTTTACATGAACTCTCTTCCCCACGAGGCAATACAGGACTCTCTCCCACCTTTGCTTCAGGTAGCTGCTTGAATTTCACCTTCTGGGGAGTCTTTTCCTGACCATCCTACCTTATATGACCCCTTCCCAAACCCTCTCTTTCCCTTGCTTATTTTTTTTCACGACGTTATATATAATAATACTAGTTTATTATCTGCCTCCCTCTCTAGGGTGTATACTTCGTGAGGACAGGGGCTTTGTTTTATTCACTGCTGTTCCCCAGGACCTAAGAAATACTTGGCATACAAAAGCTGCTCAATAAGTATGTTGAATAAATGAACTTTTTTTTTTTGAGATAGGGTCTGGGTCTGTTGCCCAGGCTGGAGTACAATGGTGCTATCTGGGCTCACTGCACAACCTCTGCCTCCTGGACTCAAACCATCCTCCCATCTCAGCCTCCCAAGTAACTGGAACCACAGGCACACGCCACCACGCCCAGCGAATTTTTTTTTTTTAATTTTTGGTAAAGATGGGGTTTTGCCGTGTTGCTCAGGCTGGTCTCAAACTCCAGAGTTCAAGCAATCCTCCTGCCTCAGCCTCCCAAAGTGCTGGGATTACAGGCATGAGCCACTGTGCTGGGTCATGAATGAATCAACTTTCTTTTCACCCCAGTGATATGCACACCTCACAATCTTCTCATACTGCTCATCAAATATTTAATGATACTCAGATCCTTTTTTTAATTTAATCCTCATTCTGCAACATCTCAGTATTCTTTGATGCTAGCAGAGAAGAATGAAAATAATCTAAGGGGAAAGTTAAGGACAGGTTTGTCAAGAGCCACTGATATTTTTTCTAACTTACCGCCTTTGTTAGGAAATTAAACAGATGTGACAGAAATTAGAATGCTTATTATACATTTTGATATAACTACTGAAAATACCCTCCCATGGCAGCTATTATTTTATTAATTACATGTATGTCACTGATACTTATGAGACCAATGATGCAATGAGACAGAACAACAGACCGTCCCATTAAACACTCTATTTTCAACAACCAAGATAGAGAAAATGGCGTGCAGTTCTTCTATCACACCTGGTGCCCTAAGATTAATTTAATTCATGAATCTCCCTTGCAAGGTTAAAAATAAGTAACCACCCTCAAAGTTCAATCATTCCTTGAGTAAGTTTCGTGAGCCTCCAAATGGAAATGACTGTGCTCATAGTCGTATTTCATACAAGGATTTCACAGCTCATTATTAATAACTTACAGGATGTGTAACTTTAAAGTTTCTGAAATGACTCTGCCAAAATTTGTTAGAATTTCACCTTCTGGGGAGTCTTTTCCTGACCATTGTTGTTTATACAAGATTGTTACACAAGATGTTTAGCAGTCTCTGACAAAGACCTATCCTATGTATAACCATAATTATTAAGCTTATGGCCTACTAATTCAGAGCACCATTTATCTTACCTTTGTTCCTTAACATCTTACTCCCTCTAATCATTTAATTTTTCTTTACAGAAGTGTTTCATGCTCATTATAGAAAACTAGAAGAATAGAGGCAAGGTGTTGGAGGGGAAACAAAACCAAAACCCACAATCAGAGTTCCCATCATCACCCAAAGATAACTGCTATGAACACTTTGGTGAACTTTCACGTTTCTTTTTCATGTCCCAATGGTTTTTGTTCTTTGAGATGGAGTCTCGCTCTATCGCCCAGGCTGGAGTGCAGTGGCGCCCTCTCGGCTCACTGCAACCTCTGCCTCCCGGGTTTAAGCAATTCTCTGCCTCAGCCTCCCAAATAGCTGGGATTACAGGCACCCACCACCACGCCTGGCTGATTTTTGTATTTTTAGTAGAGATAGGGTTTCACCATCTTGGCCAGGCTGGTCTTGAACTCCTGACCTCGTTATCTGCCCGCCTTGGCCTCCCAAAGTGCTGGGATTCCAGGCATGAGCCACTGCGTCGGGCTGCTTTTTTTTTTTTTTTTTTTTAAAAAAACCAAAAACATTAATTACTATGAAAGGCATGGCAAGTCTTAGTATGACACCAGTGATGATATTTTTAAAATACCACATTTTCGAGTGATAAAAGTAACAGTTGGGAGATAGACCAGAGTGCTTTAAAAATTAACATTTTCATAAAAATGAAAAACAATTTGACCAAAAATAGTGTCAGAAATAACTTTCACATACCGAAAGCATGCCTACATGTTAAAAGCATTTGCAAGAGTACACATTTTTTTTTTTCCCGAGTAAACTTTCCCCTTGTTTTTCTGTGGGTACAAGTGCCTATACAGTACATAGAAAACTAGTGAGCAAAAAAAAAATAATTAGGATGAGTCATCTTACCTTTTAAGTCATCTTGCCACAAAATGGTTACCTACAATCCACATAACCAATTAATTCCTGCCTCCATACTCTAACAAAGACAGCCAGAATTTGGATCTAATCTTTTTTTGTAAATCATTCTACCTCCAGGCTATCCCACTCCCTCATTATCCTGTTTACTGGCCTCTTTCCCATTCCTATAATACAGCTGATTTCCCTGATAACCT
This sequence comes from Theropithecus gelada, assembly GCF_003255815.1. NCBI lineage: Eukaryota > Metazoa > Chordata > Mammalia > Primates > Cercopithecidae > Theropithecus > Theropithecus gelada. The sequence goes on from NC_037672.1 coordinate 142,808,493, forward strand.
CAGCACAGGCCCCTTTCCCAGGACCCTCCCCCATCATGAATCTTTCAGGCCTAATTCCATTGATGTTAAAAAAGAAGCAACTCATTTGAGTGACTCATTCCTAGATACTTAGGGCAGAGAAACTAGATTCTGCAGCTGGATGAGTCATTTTGACTGGAAAGCCCCGATGGGAAAGAGGTTCTGTGTAGGGTGCATACAACAGAGGATGGGGAAATCATGAAGGTAGTAGGTACCGATAAACGCAGAACATTTAAACAGTGTTCCTTAGTCTGAAGCACTTTGATACCTTAAAGAGGAGTTCTACTTTGCAAATACCCCTTTACGAGATTTTTTCCCAGCATTTTCATCTGAAAGTATCTCCATTCACTTTAGTTGCTTCTAGGTCTACCATTTTTCTGGAGTCACATTTATGTTTTGTTTGTTTTTTAATTTTATTTTTTAGAGGCAGTGTCTCTCTGACACCAAGGCTGGAGTGCAGTGGCTTGATCTTATTAATAGCTTACTGCAGCCTTGAACTCCTGGCCTCAAGCAATCCTCCTGCTTCAGCCTCCCAAGTAGCTGGGACTACAGGCATACATGACCACACCTGGTTAATTTTTTAATTTTTTGCAGAGACGGGGTCTTGCTACGTTGCCAAGGCTGGTCTTGAACTTCTGGCCTCAAACAATCCTCCTGCCTTGGCTTCCCAAAGCATTGGGATTACAGGTGTGAGCCACTGTGCCCAGCCTAGCATCATATTTAAATGTGGTTCTGCCAAAGTGGATTTTGTCCAAAGCTCCAGGAATATCCTCATGATAGAAATTTCCAGAGAAAGTTGGTGTCAAGCATTCAGTATGAGAATATACAAGATATTTTCTCCTTTGTTAAAAATGAAACTATCTTATTGATGTTTTCTGACTGAAACCACCTTTGCAAAGATGATGACAGTGAGAGAAGTCTAGCATGGCTGACTCCATCTTGCTTCTGGCCTCACAGACTGGCTGCCTTTGCTTATTCCTGGGCCTAGGGCAAGCTAACCATGGGGAGAATTTAGTTTATAATTTAACTTTGAAACAAGGATGATAATAGTCCCTCCCTAAAACTAATGCCCTCCTGGCTCAGGGACTGAAAAGTAATAAAAGTCCACAAGACTAGGATTATGAGAAGGGTCTGAATTCTAAAATGTAGTTGTGGTTTCTATAATCCCTTATTGCTCAGGAGTCATGTGGCCAGAGGTCACAAGATTTGTGTCTTCCCCAGTTGCTTCTATAGATAACATCACTATTGTGGAACCTAAGATTGGTCTTTTGAGATGTTTTTCAGACAGCATTCTGGCAACTGACTGACCCCACCCAGACCCATGACTCAACTCAACCAGTCCTGTGGCCCCCATCCAGAGGTGGACTCAGCACATGAGGACCATTTTCTATACTCCTATGATTTCATCTCCAACCAATCAGCAGCACCCATTCCCTAGCCCCCTGCCCACCAAATTATCCATAAAAACCCTGGGCTCTGAGTTCCTGGGGAGACTGATCTGAGTGATAACTCCAGTCCTCCTGCTAGGCTGCCCTGCATTAATTAAACTCTTCACTGTAGTAACAGGATCTCAGTGAATTGGTTTTGTCTGTGCAGCAGGCAGGAAGGACCCATCAGGCAATTACATGATTATGAAAATAACACACACTTCTTATAAAAATGGAAATTCATGAAATATAAGTATAAATTACTTGACATGCCAACTAATCTGAGGAAAAGCTAACATTTCTAGATTTATTCGTTCTGCTCTTTTTTTTCTGTATGCCCACAGTTTTACAAATCATGGTATCATACCATTCATGTGGATTTGTAACCTGCTTTATAGTTTCACAAACTGTACGAAAAACTCATCTAGCTCTGGCTTCTGGTTAGGGGAGCTTACTGAAGGAAGATGGCAGGGAATTATTGCTTTATATTTTTAGCAGTTTACTTGATCTAGAGATTATTCACTGTGGCTCCAAATTATTATATGAGTAAAAGCCAATTCTAAAAAAAAAGTGGCTTGAACACAATGGTTTTCCACTTTACTTTTTTAACTTTTAGAAATTATAAATGTAATGTAAATTGATGAAAAAAATAGAACAAAGGATATAAACTCAAAAATAAAAGAATACCTCTCACTACTGTCCCCTTCTCCCAATCCCTGTTCTTTCCACTTGTCAGTGGTAATCACCATTCACGGTTTAAGAAATTATCCATGCATATACAACCTAGTATGTACACATAAATGTACTGCCTCTTTTTAAAAACATAAATGGGATCATGTCACACATGTTGTCAGCAGCCAGTGTTTTCTTTTTTTTATCTAACAATATATCTTAGGCATTTTTTCAAAAAGATTCCTACGGATCTCCTTCATTCTTTTTTAATGGCTGTGGAGTTTTCCACTGAATATTCATGGTTTATTGAAAATGGTTTCCTACCTATGTGCATTTAGTTTGTTTTCAGGTTTTCGGGTCTTTATGCGGCAAAGTGTATTTTTGTTCATATCCCTTAAAGTTACTTGCTCAAGTCTATTTGTAGATTAAATTCCTAGAACGAGACACTGGCATCCAGCTCACAAACTAACATGGAGTGTTATACTTCTCTGCAACCAAGAGAATTCATTTCTTTTCTTTTCTTTCTTTTTTTTCTTTTTTTGAGTCAGGGTTTCACTCTGTTGCCCAGGCTGGAGTGCAGTGGCGCAATTCTGGCTCACTGCAACCTCCACCTCCTGAGTTCAAGTGATTCTCGTACCTCAGCCTCCTGAGTAGCTGGGATTACAGGCATGCACCACCATGCCTGGCTAATTTTTGTTTGTTTGTTTTGTAGAGATGGGGTTTCACCATGTTGGTCAGGCTAGTCTCAAACTCCTGGCCTCAAACGTTTGGCCTGCCTTGCCTCCCAAAGTGCTAGGATTATAGGCGAGCCACTGTGCCTGGCCCTTCATTTTTTGTTTATAATTTTAAGAGAGTATTTCATGTAAGTATTACATTATGTAAGCCTCACCATGGCTCAGAGTAGACACAGAGAAGGAGATTGGGAGGAGATGGAATGCAAAAGCACTTGAGAGTGCAGGAAGCTAAGGACAGAAATGACTGTGTACATGTGGTGATTTCCAAATGTAAGGTCCATCTCTGTTGTTTCTTGTAGGGGTGAGGAGGTCTAAGACTAGGGAGGTGTGCAGCTTGACAAAAGCTGTAGAACGTTGTTTCTCTCTTTATGTGCATGACCTTGGAAGTGCCAGGAGATTTGTGGGACATGTTTCCCTAGCAAAAGGGAAAAACCACGCACAAGATTTTAATCATTTAAAAGAAATACAGCGGCCGGGCGCGGTGGCTCAAGCCTGTAATCCCAGCACTTTGGGAGGCCGAGACGGGCAGATCACGAGGTCAGGAAATCGAGACCATCCTGGCTAACACGGTGAAATCCCGTCTCTACTAAAAAAATACAAAAAATCAAAACAAAACAAAACAAAAAACTAGCCGGGGGAGGTGGCGGGCGCCTGTAGACCCAGCTACTCGGGAGGCTGAGGCAGGAGAATGGCGTAGACCCGAGAAGCGGAGCTTGCAGTGAGCTGAGATCCGGCCACAGCACTCCAGCCTGGGCGACACAGCGAGACTCCCTCTCAAAAAATAAAAAAAGAAATATGGATATATCCTTTTCATGGGCTGCCCAAATTCCATAGTGATTTAGGCCTGAATTTAAATCTGTCTTATACACAGTTTACCATAAGTATTGATGAGAGACTCCAATGTGAACTTTTGCCTTATTGGGATCAAAATATAAAACTGGCCATCACTAAAATAATTTATGTTTAAAAAGAAGCTCATTTGATAAAAAAGTGTCTTCAAAACATCTGTTAGCTTAGAGATGGGGAAAAAATTCTACTTGAAGTAACTCCAAGCCTTTTTTTTTTTTTTTTTTTGATATGGACTCTCACTGTGTCACCCAGGCTGGAGTGCAGTGGCACAATCATAGCTCACTGCAGCCTCCACCTCCTGGGTTCAAGCGATTCTCCTGCCTCAGCCTCCCAGGTAGCTGGGACTACAGGTGTGCGTCACTGTACCTGGCTACTTTCTGCATTTTTTTTTTTTTTTTAGTAGAGACAGGATCCCACCATGTTCGTCAAGCTGGTCTTAAAACCCTGACCTCAGGTGATCCACCTGCCTTGGCCTACCAAAGTGCTGGGATTACAAGCGTGAGCCACCACACCCGGCCAACTCCAAGCTTTTTAATATGAGACTAATGACAGAGGGAAGTTTTATGATTGGGAGATTTATTATCACATGTGAAAATCAGTCTTCAGTTTTCATATTAAGTATTGGACTCTCACATCAAACCATCTAAAGTCTTATTGTGCCTCCATCTCCCAACTCTCTGCTTCCAGAAATGCCCTAAAGCTTCTTTAGTGATTGGCAATCAGCTCTGCATCTAAGGTGAAAAAAATGAATATAGCCCTGCAATCTTTCTACTGTCAAGGTAAACCATTTTCTTTATATTTATTTATTTATTTACTTACTTACTTATTTTTTGAGATGGTGTCTCACTCTGTCGCCCAGGCTGGAGTGTAGTGTGATCTAGGCTCACTGCAACCTCTGCCACCCGGATTCAAGAGATTTTCCTGTCTCAGCCTACTGGGTAGTTGAGACTCAGGCACACGCCAACACGCTCAGCTGATTTTTTTATTTTTAATAGAGATAGGGTTTCACCGTATTGGTCAGGCTGGTCTTGAACTCCTGACCTCAGGTGATCCACCCTCCTCGGCCTCCCAAAGTGCTGGGATTACAGGCATGAGCCACCACGCCCGACCTAAACCATTTTATTCTAAAAGGAGAGTTACTTCATGGGATAGTGGTCCCCTTCTCCGTGGTTTTGCTTTCTAAGATTTCCATTACCCATGGTCAACTGTGTTGTGAAAAGATTAAATGGAAAATTCCACAAATAAACATTTCCTAAGTTAAAAAAAAAATTGCTTATTGTTCTAAGCTGATGAAATCTCTTGCCATCCTACTGTGTCCTACCTGGGACGTGAGTCACCCCTTTGTTCGGCATTCCATGCTATATACACTAAACTCCCATTAGTCACTGACATCCTCTGCTCCTAACATCTATGAACATTGTCATGGCTCCATGATCTAGGATCACCAAAAGCAGATGATCCTCCTTCTGACAGTGTCAGAAGGTCAGTAGCAGCCTCTCACTACGTCACAGCGTCTGTCATTCACCTCACTTCATCTCATCATGTAGACATTTCATCATCTCACATTAGCACAGGAAGACTGAGTATAATGCAAGATCTTTTGAGAGAAGGACCACATTTGCATAACTTTCATTATAGTATGTTGTTATTAAATTGTTCTATTTCATTATTATTGTTAACCTTTATTATAGTATGTTGTTATTAAATTGTTCTATTATTATTGTTAATCTCTTGCTGTGCCTAATTTATAAATTAAACTTTAACATAGGTATGTGTGTATAAGAAAAAACATAGTGTTTCTAGGGTTTGGTACCATCTGTGTTTTCAGGCCTCCACCAGGGGTCTGAGAATGTATCCCCTGAGGATGAGTGGGGACTAATGCAGTGTGAGCACCCGCGTTAGGTAGAGACCAATTCTATTTATAAAAGGCTTTATTGTACATTTTATTTTTGCAAATGGATCCATTTTAACCTGTGGCAAAAACAGACTCGCATTATAATCAGTCTTATGAATGCATGTTCATCAGTCAAAGTTTAGATTTTATCCTGATGACAACGGGAAGCCGCCCTGGCAGGCAGTGGTCTGATGAGATCTGCAGTCTAGAAAGACAGTCGGACTGCACGATGGAGAGCAGGGATTTGAGGGGGTGACACTGGAGACAGGAAGACCAGCCAGAGGCCACTGTGATCCAGAGAACTAGTGATGAAGACTGGAATAAACTTATTGCAGTTAGGGTTAGGAGAAATCTAGGAGGAGGGATCGATGCAGAAGGACATGGTAACTGAATGGAAGTGGAGGGTGAAGAAGAGGTAAGAATGAAACATGGTGCAGCAGATAGTGTTGTTCCTCACGCCCCTCCCCAATTACAGATTGAGCCTTCCAAATCTGGAAACCCCAAATCTGAAATGCTCAGAATTCGAAGCTTTTTGAGCACCAGCATCATGCTCAAAGGAAATGCTTGCAGATTTTTGAATTTGGGATGCTCATCCAGTAAGTATCATGAAAATATCTGTCTGTCTGTCTGTCTATCTATCTATCTATCAATCATCTATAAAAAAGTCTAAAATCTGAAATACTTTTCTGATCCCGAACATCTTGGATAAGGAATACTCAACCTGTATCACCTTTCCTTCACGCTTCAATGCCTTACTTCTCACCACCAGTGTCTGCACATATTTCCCACGGGCTTTCTCTGGACACTGAAACCTGGTTGGCCCACCTGTATGGTAGACCAGAGATTGGGGGAACTAATTCTCCTGGGAGCAGCTTTAACTGATGACTGGCTGCATAAACATCCCAGCTGTCTCACCCTTCAGGTAGGAAACTCTGGAAGTGTGTGTCGTACATTGTGTCCTAGAGGTCCCCAGGGAAATTAATCTCCAGTTGGCCACATTGGTAACCTGTTTGGCTGCTTTCCTTTGCTTTGCTCACTTTTCCATCTTGCTACCAGGGTTTCCTGGTCTCACCTCCTAAAAATCAAACAAACAAACAAAAAACTAGGCCAGGTGCAGTGGCTCACGCCTGTAGTCCCAGCACTTTGGGAGGTCGAGGCAGGCGGATCACTTGAAGTCAGGAGTTCGAGATCAGCCTGGCTAACATGGTGAAACACTGTCTCTACTAAAAATACAAAAAAAAAAAAAAAAAAAAAATTTGCCGGGCGTGGTGGTGTGCACCTGTAATCCCAGCTACTCAGGAGACTGAGGCAGGATAACTGCTTGAACCCGGAGGTGGAGGTTGCAGTGAGCTGAGATCATGCCACTGCACTCCAGCCTGGGAGACAGAGCAAGACTCTGTCTTGGAAAAAACAGAAAAACAAAACAAAACAAAAACCTTAAAATTGCTCTCAGATTTGTCTCACAATCTGCTTCTGGGGGAATCCAAACAAATGGTGTCCAAACTTATGGTGTGTGCAATGGTGGGTGATGATTATGATGCTATCTATTAAGACAGAAAAACAGGAGAGGAGGGTTTTAATTCATTGACTGATATTTTTGGAGGAGTGGTATGAAGAAAGTGGGAGGCAGGGGAAATGACATCTTCAGTTTGAAGCCCTTTGGACTGAAAGAGCTCCAGCGACCTTGATGTGGGATATCGGAATGGAACATCTGGGGATGGCGTGGTCAAACTTATATCATGCGAATGCAAAGACTGGCCACACTTTTGCACTTCTAGTGAACATCTTTTGTTTCTGAATGATAAAGTGAGAACAGAAAAGCTAAGTATCTTGCTAAGAGGCACACTGAATGAGGGAGAATAGCAGAAAATGAAAAATGAAGCCCTGGACCATCATTCCTATCACTACATCAGGAGACAGCCATGGTGTGATGTGGGAGTGTCTTCCTTACCACAGAGAGGCCCTCATTTGGCCTATGTAAGAGAATACAGAACAGATTTGTTTGAATGAAAATAGATGGTCTAGTTTATGAGCGGAATTACTTTTCTTTTTTTCTATCCTGGTTACCAGAGGGCAGTTGCTGCCCTGAAAAGAAATAAACACAAAGAAGAAATTGCATGAAATGAGAATATGTATTTTTGATAGCAAAGGAATGGAAGAACATATTGTATATACAGAAAAGGCCTTGTAGATTGAATTAGCCAGTCCCAAACTGAAGCCAGGGTCACTGCATTGCAATTTTCAAACAAATACTCTCCATCATCCATTATACATACTCAAGATTTTGGCCTTTTATAGCACTATTCATTCTCGAGGCATCTAAATAGTCTTTGCAAAAGTAAAAAAGCAACCATAGGCACTGCTGAGACCTTATAAAGGGTGTTTGGAATATTATGTGAGCACATATAAATTTGATAAATTTGCTCTGTTCAGAGGAAGAAACCAGGCCAAGGCCAAAGTGGCCACAGCCCTGGGGATAACCTATGCTTGAGAAACAAAGTCCTCAAATGGGATTTGGGTTTTGTTGAGAAGGGGTCTTGCTATGCTGTCCAGGCTGGTCTCAAACTTCCAGGCTCAAGTGATCCTCCCACTCCAGCATCCTGAATAGCTGGGATTATAGGTGTGTGCCACCACACTTGACTTGGATCTGGGTTTTATAAGGGCTTTCGGATGTTACCATTTCCCACAAAGTACAAACATGAAAGTGTTGATAATTATTTTTAATATGAAGTGACTCAACCCATCTGGGCAGACTCAAACCATATGGGCAGAGATAAAGAGGTATGGCCACACAATCACAGTTTTCTTTCTTTACCTTTGTGGCTTTCTACAGAAACTTCAGGTAAGGCATCTAAACAGGGTACACATTTCTCCTTTGGAAATGTTACCGCCCTTTAAAAAAGTATGCCTGTACTTTAGTGTGTGAACCTATAAATGCTAGTCTGTAGGCGCTGACAACTTAATTTAATTAGTTAATTATTGAGAAGAACTAACTCAGACAAATAGCTGACAGTGCCTAATGAAAGATCTTTCTCTATAACTAGTTTCTAATAGAGTCAACAGCTCCCCTTTGAAATACACCTATACTCTAAGATCAAACTAGGCTGGTGGGGGACAGATGGGGCTAACAAGGAGCACACAATCCTTAGCCTCTAATAACGTTGTCTGGATCAAGAAAATCCATAACTAGGAAACTTTCTCCCTCTAGTAAACAGCTGCGCAGACTATAGCTTATCTCCTGCAAGTTCATCAAAGAAATGCCATAAGCAGTGTGGAATAGTTTTTCGATTTGAAATGCAACAGGAAAAAGATATATCAACCTACATGTCATTAGTTTAGGGCAACCAGTTTGTGTTACAAATAGAAATGTTCCTGCAAACTAGAAGTGACATAATTGAAAAACTATTGTCATCATTATCACTGTCATAGTCTGAAGCAAATGTGCACTCCTATTAACAGCCTGAAGATGCCCACTTGGCATCTAGACCCACCTATTTGTAAATAAGCCAATTAACCTTGACAAATACTGAAATACTACCATAAGTATAGATGAATTTTCACAAAATTACCTATGTATATAATGAGTAATCAGATAAAGAAATAGAATGCCCCAGCTTCCTAAAAGCCCTTCTCATCCCCATCCCAGTCACTACGTCTCCCCAGTACTGTGTCTTTCAAGAACTACGTATGGTGACTTTTCCCTTTCCCAACTTTCACTGTAGGTGGGAGAATTTTAGTAGTAAAGCCCCTAGACTAGACTGATTGTCTACTGTGCTAGTGTATAGTTTTGGCCCTAGAAAGAAAAGGAAGGAGTCTGGGCTAAAGTTACAGTGCCATAACAGATGTGTATTAGTCTATTTTCACACTGCTATACAAATACTACCAGAGACTGGGTAATTTACAAAGAAAAGAGGTTTAATTGATTCACATCTCTCTATGGCTGGGGAGACCTCAAGAAGCACAATCATGGCGGAAAGGGAAGCAGGCACATCTTACATGGAGGCAGACAAGAGTGAGCCAATGAAGGAAGAACTGCCAAACACTTAAAACCATCAGCTCTCGTGAGAACTCACTATCATGAGAACAGCATGGGAGAAACCGTCACCATGATCCAAACACATGGGAATTACAATTCAAGATGAGATTTGGGTGGGGACACAGATCTAAACCATATCAAGATGACATAACTTTTAATACAGGGGATGTGCAAGGAGCTTGTAGACCTTCTCATCTCTTTCTGCAGGGAATTGGGCTAGGACCAAACCCAAGTTCTCCGGAATCCCAGTCTAGAAATTTTTCTTCTATGCTGCTGACTAGATCATCACTAAACAACTGAGCATTACATATTTTATCTAACTGAAAGTTTTAACACAGCTTCATAAAACCATTTCTATGAACCAGATGATCCATTAAAAACTACTGACATCCTAACTGAAAGAAACGTTCCAAGTGACTATGATATTACTAGATATCAAAGCATTAAAGGAAGAGAGTAAAGATAGAAATAGAAGAGAATAAAAGTAGAATTCTGTTAATCAACAGTAAGTACTTATAAATTATTGCAGTATCTTACTTAAAGGATTAATTTTTATTTCTAACTAAAAGAAGACGGTGCATCAGTAATACTTAAAATGCCAACAGCTGGGGTAAATGTGGGCAACACTGGGAGTTGTGCTCCTTTTGGTCAGTGTCTGGTGACACATTTTCTGACTTAGCAGGCAGCAAGATAGGGCAGAAAGAGAGAAAATGTGCTGTGCAGTTCTGGGTCTGAATTCCTGTGCTGCCCCTCCCCAACTGTATGACTTTGAACAAGTTATTAAATCTCTCTACACCTCCAGGTAGTAATTTGTAAATTGTGGATAATTCCTATATCTCAATGAGTTGTTTCCAGAATTAAAAATGAGATGACATATGTCCTGTGCCTGACAATTTAATAGATCCTTGAAAACTGCTAGCTTCTTTCTCTGTACAAAATGAATTTGTCTCATCACAAAGGAGCTCAAGTTACAAAACGATACACACCAACATCCAATGTTCTATTGTTTATCTATGACTTTGTCTAAATTGAAAAAGAATCTGCTGTGTTTGAGAATGGATTGAAGAAAATAGTTTGCTGTAATATAATCCAAGACAGCTTTATATGTGTGTCTCTCTCTCGAGGCGTGAGTCGGAAGTCTTAATACAAAGGAAGGTGACATGCACACATTGAGACATATCTTTTTAAGCCAACTGTCTTAAAGAGGTCATTCACATCTGACCAGGAGTGTGTCAGGCTGAGAGCTAGTTGCAGGTGGCACTCTAATGCAAGGCATCATTTATTCAGATTTCAGGAAAGTATATGACACAGTATATTAGATTGATAGGCAGACCAGAGAGGGGAAAATGGATCAAGAACAAGATTGGGGACAAGGCAGACAATTCCAAACCAGACTTTTGATTGAACATCAAATTCTGACTGGCATAGCAGGTCCTGAAAGAAACTAAAACTTCCCCCTGCCTATCATAAAAAGCTTGTTTTTGTGATGGGTGCTGATGTTCATCTTTTCCTGTTTGTACATTATAAACAAAACCAACAAAATGAGTTTTTTTTTTTTTTTTTTTTTTTTAATGCAAGTTAGGAAATAATGAGGAAAGGGATTGACGAATATAATTGCAGATGTGCTTTACATCATCTCACTCCAGGCTGCATCTGAAATAACACTCGGAAACATCGGGGACTCCAAACACTCGGAGAGAATTCCATGGAGACCCACATTTTCCTTCACACCCGCTCTGGTTGTGTTTTTGTTTTTTGGCTTAATACAGAGCAAACATACTGTGACTTCAAAATCATAATAACACAGAATGGAAGCTCCACATTGTTTAAAAGCAGTACTGGGATATAAATTCTTCTCTTAACAGCCTTTGCTTACAGCAAGATGATGGGAAACAGGGACAGCTGCAGGTACAATGGCAATGGGTCTTCTTTTAATACAGAATTACCCACGTGCCCCAAAAATCACCTGACCTCGTAATCTTTCTTCTATTGATGTAAATCTTGCACAAAGTGAGACAACTATAAATTAAATAAAGCACATTAAATTACACGTAGTCTGTAATTTCTATCTCCCCCATGATAGGAAAGCTCTTTTATTTCTTTTGTAAAGTCACCAGCGCAACATCACCCCCCAGGGTACATTCAGTAATCTATTTATGGCTCGAAGGATATTTTGTCCTCACATCCCTCCCGCAGAAGGTGACAGCAGTTTTTAACTCACCATTTTATTAAAGATTCCTGATGCTACCTCTGCCTAAGACATTCGCAGCAAGTGAAAATGTTAGGTCTTGGCTAACATGAGCATTCTTTAGTTCTCAGGAAAGTCAGTCTAGAAATACTGGCAACAACCGCAGCCAGGACACCGTGAAGCTCTGTGTTTATTCTGTTTCTCTGGGACGGTGGCAGCTGTGAGTTTCAGATGCCATCTGCCGAAGGCAAATGCCTAGTTAACTGTGCTATTCTCGATTTCTTCACAGTCCACAGTTCTACCAACCTCTCCCTACTTTGCAATCCCCCTCACTGCTGGCTTCCTTCTCCAACAGGCCTGAAACACAAGCACAACACACTGAGGATACCATGGATCCCCTTGGCCCAGCAGCTGTTACCCCCTAAATGATATTCTCTTCTGGCACCTCCTTACCCTGTGGTCTTAATCTGAAGGCATCTGGACTCTTCATCCTATTGGTAGAAGGGACATAACTATATACCAATGCTGTATATATTGTTGAAATAATGCTATGTATTTTCAGCATTTGCAAGGGAAATGGAACTAGGCACATTGTATCTCATTAATTATGGTCTCTACTAATTGGGAATCTGAGAGAATTCTCTGTGCTGACATTTATTTTTGCATTATCTGCTGAAAGAAGAGGTTTGCTAAGTAAATAAAGGGTAGAAAGAGTTTTTTAATAGTAATGTTTAAACTACCTAAGAGAAGATTTCTAAAGATTCTGAGGCTTTCATTTGTATACTAACAACAAATCATTTTCTACCTAGTCACTAAAGCCAGCTGTCTCTTTTCTGGCTTCCCCATTTCTGCACAGCCACTATCATTTCCTAATTCAACGTGCTTATTAGCAAAGCTAACCAGTCTTCAACCAGCCAACTCATCCTCTGTCTGCTTCTCCCACCCCACTCCTCTTTTTTCTCTCTAACTCAGGCCCTCATTAATAAAGCTGCCCTGGAACTAGAGGATCCTGGCTGGGCTCCTGTCTTTTGCCCCCAGTCCTCTCCAATGATTCAGTAATCTGCTGCCGGATTGGTCTTTCAAAAATTTCTTTTCATTTTTTCCTTTCACACTCCAATCTTATTATCCCAGATGATATGTTCTATGAGAACCCATGACTCTTATACTCCAGAACTCTAAGATCCTCAACTGTAGCGTCAGTGTCCCTGCTCCCAGCACAGAATTTAGCAGATTACTAAAATAAATGTAGATTCACAATATTAATCTGAATCCCCTGGGGGCAGATGTAATTTGGGATTCATACTTCTTTCTCATTTTAGGACCAGAACATGGTGCATAAAACACACTTTATGTAACATCCCAGTGGGCCTGGAACAACACTTCATAGTCAAGTGCACTGATAGTTCTGCAACAAAATATATAAATTTCACCCCTTGTTGCAATAAATAAGGACAGTAAATAGCCTCCCATTAGGTTTTGCTACAAAATATTTATACAAAAAAAATTTTGTTTGGTAGGGATTTTTGGATTTCAGAATTGTGATTAAGGGATTGAAGATGTATAGTAGGTATATTTATCCATGGCCACTTATCACTGTCCAGACTTGAAAGAAATAAGTTTTCTTTAAAAGTCTCCACACTGCTAACTTTGATTAATTCAGACTTCTTTTCCACAATTAGTTCAAATTATTGAGGCCATCCTTATAAAACTGTCTTCAGATTATGAGAACTTCGTGACCACAAGGTTGATCCTATCATTTTAATTTTTTTTCTAATTTTAACCCATTCCCAAAGCATTTTCACCTTGCTTATTAAAACAAAAAAAGGTCTTTTTTTTAGCTGCTTATTTTAACAAAATGTAAATGTAGTCATTTTGCTTTTCTCTACCCAAAGAAAGGCTTTAGTGAAGTACGGTGGATTGATTATCTTTCAGCAGGACGGACTTACATTTTAAAAATCTCAGTTATGCTGACCTTCTCCCCCAAATAAGAGTTAAGCTTTTAAAGTGTAAGTTCATCTAATGTCTAACATAAGTTTATCAACCAAATCACAGAAACCCCCCTCTGCACAGTTAAACATATACTGAAATCACTCTTTAGGTCAAGTTTTAACTTGACCGATAAACCCTGCTTTAAATACAGCCAAGTCAAACATTAAGCCAGCAGTGCAGGGTTTGTATATATATCATGGGATGCTGGCCGTATGGGTCACAGCATTTTGACAGGCAATTCCTAGGCAGTTATTTTGACATTAGAAAGTCACAATCCATCAAGTTAACAGCAGGGCAATAATTTTGGGACCAGCGAGATGGCTATTCAAAATGACACTGTGGGAAGTAAACAGTAGTTCCAAGAGCCCCTGTTTGAGTATGAAGACATAAACTAGGCAAAATTTCTCTCCACCTCTAGAACCAGCCATTATGTAATATGTTTTTGTGTAAGCATGTTATTTCTGGTGTTTGAATAGAAAAGCCCTGCCTGCAAAGCTAAAAAGCATGCAGGTATCTGGATTCTTTGGCTGAATGTGTGGCGATGAGAAGAAATGGAACTACCCTTATGAGACTCAAGAATCACAGTTTTCTTCCCCACCCCCATCCTCCACCGCCAGTTTGTCACAAGCCATTTCCAATGACCTGTGATACCCGAGGCCAATATTTCAGATGTTACTGAATTCTTTCTGCATTGCAAATTCATCAGTTCTCCAGTGCCCTGGGAAACAGGGCTCCTTGAGTATGTGGAGGAGACTTGGACTTTATTCTTGAAGAGGCTGCGGGGCCAACAACCCGGCTGTGAGTCCTGCCCTGCACCCAGGCGGCCCTGGTCTCCTGGACAAATGAATGTGGATGGAGGCTACCGAGTGCTGCGGAGATCCTCTCCACAGCCGGGAGGCAAGGTAGCAACTGGTAGAAGTTTCCTGGCAGCTAGATAGGTGGGTATGGGTAAGGAGTATGAACTAGAGTGCAGCGGTTCTCAGATGTTCTCATTTCACAATAACTCTGAGAACACACATGTAAGCCCTCCAGGTTGGCCATGCTGTGGATAAGGAACAGCAAGCACATCCTTCCTTCTACCCGGGAAAGGAGAAATGAAGAAAGGAAGAATGGATAAAAAACGATGTGCTGATGGCTGAGATGGCAAAATGGAGCACTGGATGGATATATGTAGATACTACGGCCAAGAAGAGAGACAAAAGTCTGGGTGGCAAGGTTTCCTCAATGAACTGTCTGGTTTCCATGCAAACTGAGGTGGTCTTTGTGGGGACCACACCCCCTAGGGTCATGACCTGCCCTACTGGGGGACTAGCACTCTCGCCACTGCCCTCCCTTATATTCCTGGCTGCCAGCCTGAAATACAATGTGTGAAGCAAATTATTTTCAGGTTATACTTCGTCATTTTAAAGAAAAAGAAATTCATTATGTGGGTGAAATATCAGCAGGTAAAGAACAATAAGCTCTTAAAGCAAAGATGAAGAGGTTTATTACTGTAAACATTTTAATAAACTTTTGTAGCTTAAATTGAGTTTCTCCTTCTTTTCTAAAACCTAGCCTTATATGAATAACTACATCCGTAAGCTGAAAGTATCTGAAAATTCACACGTTTCAGAAAAGTAATTCTTAAGCAATCAACAGCAGAAGCAAAGCCAACAATGTTTCCATACCTGGAGCTGATATTCTTCCGTGCAGCACAGATTCACTGGGCAGCAGTTCTTTTGAATTGGAGGTGAATGGTGATTGTCTAAATGTGTCTTCTGAAAAGAAAGGGCTGGGGTGGGGGAGGGGGAGTGAGGTTTAGTAAATTAAAGTTATTTAAGACACCCAGAGCACCTGGCCCCAAATACATACATACGCAATATTGGATAAGGTGGTGTTTGCAATGGTGTTCAGTGAATATAAGAAGATTGTGCTTAAAATGGAGAAAAAGAAAAGTCATTACATCAGACAAGTGCCAGCTGTACCTTCTGCCTATGGGTTTTATATTTGGGGGGAATATATGAAGCATCATCTTTGAAACACTGTTAAACCCGTAGAGGAGGACAGCTGAGCAGTACATTTTCCTCTTGCTCTATTCTCTGTGTGTGTGTTGTGCCCTGCCTGGGTTAGAATCAGAAAGGGCCTGTCTGGTTTTCCCGGTAGAGATGGAGTTGCCTTGGCTCACCCATATTCTGTCACCTGATCCCTCAGGGACCCACTGCACACATCAAGACAGATGGCTGGGGCCAGGGACCCATACACTGAAGGAAACATGTCACCGGTCCCCACAGAAATGACAACTGCAACTTGAAATTGTGTTGGTTCTGAAGGAGTTAAAGTCAGAAAACGGGGCTGCCAGAAGGGACCCGAAGGAGCTAACTCATTTAACATGAAAGAGAGGCCCTGACCTGAGTGATCCTAAGCTCCCCTAGTGACTCAGCTAGAACTAGAACTAGGGTCACCAAACATCCTGCCAGGGTTCCCCCTAAAACCATGACCATAGTGAACACAAAGGATTGGAAGTTTTTAATCAGAGGATTCTAACTCGGTCACAGGGTCCATCTTCCAGGCCTCTAAAATAAAATGTGAACAAGTACGACGATCACATATGAGAATACTAGAGTATCCATCAGAGTCCAACCTAGAAAATGGAAAGCCCTATTTATTTACAACAGAAGAAATTCAACCATAGGAACTGGGTACCCATATAGTGGAAGTTCCATGGGGTAGTAACACAGCCCAGAGATAAGAAGGGCAGGAAGCCATTGCCACCCTGAGGCTGGAGGGACAAAAGGAGGAGATAAATGGAGCCCAGGTCATGGGAGGTGGAGCACTAGAGGAGATAAATACCCAGGTTCTACCTTAAGTCCTACCCCTACCTCTCACCAGTGCCTCTGATTGGCTGAACCTTCCCAGAAAGCGGGGAGACGCAGCCAGGAGGGATCACTACCCCCAACCACTCTCCTGGGCCAGATCTCCTAGCAGATCTGGAGCAGAACAACAGACCAAGCCTAGGACTACCAGGACTAGTGCTGCTTTGCTAAACATGCCACAAGGCTATAGTTGCTATTATTCCATTTTAAAAAGAGAATGTTAAGATGAAAATGGAAGACACTTTTTTTTAAAGTAAAACATACATTGATAGATAATACAGTTTTACATGACTATGTTAGGCTAGATTTAGCACCACTTTGTATGCCATGGTTTTTCTTTGTATCTTAAACACAAAACAATTTAAATAGGCTTAAGAAGTGAACACTGGCTATAGGCTAGTAGGAAGCAGAAAGTGGGGAGAAGCAAAGGGGCAGATATGTTGCTTTCTACCAAACATCTCATAACTTGCAAGGGTGGCTAAGGCAGTGGAGGAGGGGACACAGTGTGACCACGGGGCCTGGCCTGGCCGGGGAGCCCAGGAAGGGCCTTCCTGCAAAAGCCACCATGAGCGGAATGGACAGTAGGGTCCTTAGCGTTTGTTTCAAGGAGCTGGGGAAGGTGGCCCCAGCACTGGGAGAGAGCACAGCCAGCCTGCAGAGCTGGAGGAAGGCCCATGGTGGAGGGAAATGAGGCTGGACCCTGTGTGCCATGATCATGGCTTTGTCCCAGCAGTAGTGAGGGCACTGCAGTGTCTTAGGTAAGGGGATCAGGGAACCGGACTTCAGTTTCAGAAAGCTCCATGTGGCTGCAGCAGGCAGCGCGGCCTGGGGGACTTGCAGAAGACAAGGCGTGTGGCCAGTGCAGCAGTCCAGATGGGACATGGTGATGCTAGTGGCCAACATCGCCAGCCAGCAGCGACACTTGCAGGTTGAAGAAGAGTTTAAAAGAGAGGGCTGGTCAAGACCACAGGTACATTTAAGAATAACCTTCACTTAGCTTTCTAGGTGAAGCGAGCAGAGGCTGCTGTGCTATGTGCTGGCAGTAGTCTCCTGGGTCTTGCTAAGTAGTGGCAATGGGCTAGCACTGTGTCTTCACATGCTCTCTTCAAAAGTGCAGATTCCTGCTGATGTGAGGAGTGGAGCCCTATTATCACTGAGCTGCTCAGAAGAAACTGAATTGAAAGGGAGACAATCACTGAGGGAAACAACATTCAAAATAATTTTCTACCCTGGATGCCAGCTTTATCCTGCATAGAAAAGAAGAAATTTCTTCTGAGGGAGCAGAGAATTAGAAGGGAGTGCTGCTGGATACTAAAAATGCACAACGGGGCTGCCAATGTTTCTATGGGGCAAAGAATCAATGGAGAAACTTTCAGAAGGCAAGGCAGCTTAAGGCTGGTGTAAGTCTTCGCTACAGAGAGAAGACATTAGGTTAACAGGGAATTGGTCTCAGACCAAACATGCAGCCGCCATGCTCTGCATTCGGATCCGTTCATGCCAGGAGGTAGGGAGTGTGGTGGTTTTGCAGAAAGTTTGGAATCAGAAAAATTGGGGTCTGAATTTCATATTGGTTACTTCATAGTTAAGGGACCTTTGTCCAGTCAATAACTACTCTAGCCTCAGTTTCATCACTGAAAAAGAGGTTTAACAATGCCATCTTCTAGAGGGGTGCTGTAAGGGTTCAAATGAGATGTTTCATGTTAAAGTCCTCAGTACATAGTACATGCTCAATAAAAACTAGCAACAAACACTAAGTATCTGGCACTGATTGAAGGTGCTTTGTGTGTATTAACTTCACTTGGTCCTCATAAGAACCCTATGAGAGTAGCTACCATTATTATAGCAGTCCCCCCTTATCCATGGTTTGGCTTTCTGATTTCAGTTATCCATAGTACAGTACAATAAGATAGTTTGAGAGCGAGACCATATGCACATAACTCTTAATCCAGAATAACAATACTGTTATGCAGAATATTGTTCTAACTGTCCTATTTTATTATTAGTTACTGTTGTTAATCTCTTACTAAGCCTAAATTATAAATTAAACTTTACCATATGTATGCATAGGAAAAAGCATTGTGTATATAGGGTTCAGCACTATCTGAGGTTTCCGGCAACCACCGTGGGTCTTTTTTTCTTTTTTGAGACAGAGTTTTGCTCTTGTCGCCCAGGCGGGAGTGCAATAGCGCAATCTCGGCTCACTGCAACCTCCGCCTCCTGGGTTCAAGCAATTCTCCAGCCTCAGCCTCCCAAGTAGCTGGGATTACAGGCGTGTGCCACCATGCCTGGCTAATTTTTGTATTCTTAGTAGAGATGGGATTTTGCCATGTTGGCCAGGCTGGTCTCGAACTCCTGACCTCATGTGACCTGCCTGCCTGGGCCTCCCAAAGTGCTGGGATTACAGGCATGAGCCACCGTGCCTGGCCAACCACAGTGGGTCTTGAAACATATTCCCTGTGGAGAAGGAAGGACTACTGCATTATCCCTGTTTTACAGATGTGGAGACTTAGGCACAAAGAAGTTAGGTAGTTGGTCATGCCCATGAGTTGAGCACGTTGGCTTCCACATCTGCACTCTTTCCCGCTCAGCTACACTGCCTTTCGTTGGTCCGTTAACACCTAAGGAATTTATGGACAATAGAGACCCATGAATCCTTGGAACAGATAGAGAAAAGGAAGAGAAAGAGAAAGGGGTGATGGAGGGGAGTAGGCACCAGTCATTTCAGTGTAAAGGTACTGAAGGAAGTGGAAAGACTTTTCTATTGACAAATAGAGCAAGTAAAAATAATTTTTGTCTTTATTTCCCTATAGAAGTTAAGATACGCCCCAATTTTCTAAAACTTCTGTCACTCGTGGGCCTGGTCAATTTGCAACTCTAAACATTTGCCACTGCTGTACTTACAGCTTCCGAGAGCAAGCCTGTCTCTGCTATTAACTCTAAATGAAGAAGGAAGGGTAACGAGGTCGTTAGTTGTTTGTAAGCTTCTATTTCGCCAAAGCTGTAAAGCACATGGTGGCACTATGGCTACATACACATCTGTGTATTAATCCTTCTGGTGCCCAGATTAGCTTCATGCTTCAGGAAGGAGAAAAAACTAAACTTGGAGCATGCCCTATAGAGCAGAGCTTGCTTCATGGGATTAGGTCTCCAATAACACTGGTTATTCTTAACTCTCTGCACAAGGTACTAAGAAAACAGAAGATACTCCATGTGTAACTCTGTCCCGTTCATTTTTAGAATGCTGGGTCGTATATAAGTTCTTTTTCTTCTCCTGTGCCTCACAGTGACTGTAAAGTACAGAAGCACATCCGTTCTCAGGTGACACCCAGCTTTGCGGTGGACAAAGCACTTCAGTAAGGGGTGGTGAGGCTGACACCTCGTTCATGCTGCTCAGTGACTGTCACTGTTGGCAGTGGGCAGTGGAGAGGTAAGTTCCAGGAGGCACCGGACACAGGATGAAGTGGGCTGCATCTTCCCAGGGAGTAAAACAATCCATGAAATACACTGGACTTTACGATGTGCCCCGAAGCATGTTTATGCTGTCCTCCAACTGGTAACTTCAGCCAGTCACCCACTATTCCAGAAAAGGAGCCAGTTTGTGAACACCATATAGCCCCTGCTTCTGAATCTTCACCTACCTAGACTGTAGTCATTTTATTGTGAAAAAGCCCCTCCATTCAGAAAGTAAGCCAAGGAAGTGGAAAAAAGCAAAAAAAGAGATTTCTGGTTAATATTTTTGGTAAAAAGTTGATAGAGGAGGAGGTGGAAATTAACAGCTAATGGGGGAGGGAATCGTCACTTATTTTCACTCAACAAAATCATCATCTATCACAACATATTCCCTTTGGCCCGGGTCAAAGACTGGCTACCTGGAAGACTTACATAATTCATATAAATATTCAGTAACTATTCAGTAGCAGCATCTGGAAGTTGATGGTATGGACATCAAAGAGCCCAAGCCCCCTGTTAATTTCCCTGGGTTTTGAAAATACGATCTTATACAACTTTTATCTACTTGAGTTTCTTTTCTGGATACAAGTGAAATGGCTGTGGAAAGTATATTTTGATTTTTCTCCTGTAGAAAATCTAAGGGCTAAGACATGAAGGGGCAGGGGTGTCATAGTGAGTGGACAATTCCAGGCCAGGCATGGGATGTGGGGTCAGCAGCACAGGGCTGAGAAAGGAAAAGATTTACAATAAATAATAAAACAGGCCATAAAGGATGATGGCTCTAAACAGCGATACATTCTGCTAAGTGCCTATCGTGACACCAGTATTTCCACCTTTAACACCTGACGGCCAACAGGGAGTTCTGCCTCATGCAGAAGCGAAGGCCCATCTACCTAAAACCAACCCTCCCCAAGTGCCACCACTGAAACCAAACATTACAGGGATTCTCATTTTGACAGCAACAACAAAACCAAAAGAAAAAAGAAAAGAAGGTGAGTACAGACTGTGAGAGAAAGTTCAGAAAAGACCTTGCTTTGGTAATGACACAACAGTTTTAAAGGAGCAATAGAGAAGAAACATTTTTTTTTTCTAAGAGATAGTAACTTTCAAGACTAAACTTGGGAATGACAAATAGAAAAGAAAAAGATTAAACAAAGAAAAAAAGACTGCACTGTAATGAGTTTTTACTTAGAACTCAGAAGGGACTAGATAGATGAGGGTGGCATGAAATTCTATTAAATGTAGGAGTTTCTAGCAAGTCATCCTAAAGCGGTAGTCTGACTTCTGTCTGCGCAGAGACAAATTACCTTAGTGAATTTTTTTAAAATAGTGAATCTTAGGAAAAAAAAAAATTCTTCAGTGACTTAATCAAGTAAAAGTACTCAATTATCATATATATATATTCAGCCATATATTATGTGACCTAACAGGGTTTACAGATTTCTTTCGAGAGCTGGGTGAAACATGTCTGAAAGAATCTGGGGTAATTTTTAATTTTCTTTTGCGTTACTTTAAGGAAATTTTTAAAACAAGTTATCTCACTTAGATATATGTCTGAGAAACTATATATTGCAAAAAGAGAGCTGAAGTCCCAGTGTGGGGTAAAACAGTTCTGTGGGAACCAACGTGTTCAGCATGTTCTCTCTCTAACTGCTACCTGCTCCCCAGCCGACCTCAGCCCCTGGGCCCCTCACCAGGTGGTTTTCTGTCCTTCCTGGTAACAGTGTCTTCCTCCTCTCTACTCAGACCCAGTTGTTAAGCCACTGCAATACTGGTTTTCCATGTTGATACATCATGTTATTTTTTAAGAACTGAAATGCCATAGATTTGTCCAAAATCACTGAGCCAGTATTTTAAAAACTCTGACCTCTGAATCACTTAGACCTTGAGAAACCCTCCAGGAGTGACACACGGCATTAACATTTTGAAGTGAACAGGAAGCAGTAGTTGAGAAAACAGTTTTCCATGTCTCCAAAAGCCACAAGAAAAGGCAGGCAATAGACCAAGGTTATGTCAAGAATTAATCTGACTTTAGTTCAAAAATATTTTGAATATGTGAAATATGCATGTTACAGAATTAAAATGGATACAGGTAACTTGCATATGGGATCTCCATATCTATGTTTCATATAATGAAACTGAAGGAAATGAGAACAAACCGGAAATGTTTTCTTTGAACAAAAACTAGAGCTTGCTAATAATAACAGATTACAGGCCTTGCCAAAGGACAAAAGAGGTGTTTTTTTTTTTTTTTTTTTTAATGCTTCTTAAACATATCAAATAAGAAAGGTGGGTTTATCCAAAGATAAGGAATAAAGGAAATCTTTGTATTAGTTATAACTATCTCCTCAACATTTCCTCAAGCACTTTAAGGTGAGAAGACATTCTTCGAAAAGCTGGAACAGCTTACATGAAAATAAGCTCACAACTCAAAAACAAAAACACTTTATTTTTACATATTTCACTTTCTGAAAATATCAAATAACAGTATTTCATTTTCAACTTAATTTTCATGATTAACGCAGTTTTCTTCACTTTAGTGATTTTGTTTTTCTCAAATATTACTTCCTTTTATTTGCTAATAATTTAAAATAATAGATGCTTAACATTTCTTTTTATATATTTATATATGTACATGTTGTGTAACATATTTATAAGTAATTGTATTTGAAATATATTAACTGCTTAGTTCTACATATTTTTGTAAAAGAATTTCAAACACTTTAAAAAATAAAATGTAAACACTCTATACAGTTGCATCAGTATATGTGAAATATAGAAGAAAACCCTGATACAGTCCTTTTGTTCTGCAGTAGCAATCACTCCATGTGGCCTAGGACCATGTGTGGTCTTCCTAACTTCCTCATTTTCATTTTGAATAAGCAGTTGTATAGCTGTTGCTTCTGAAATGTGCCCAGATATTAACATGTTACCTATAACAGTCAGGGCCAGTTGTCTTACTAACATTCTTACAGTCAATTAAAAAGGTAATCCATAATGAAAGAAAAGTTTTCATGGTACATTGCCCTTTGAACATTGCCCTTCCCTTTTCAATACCACAGAAATGGGAACCCCTGTTCCTAAGGGATTTTATTTATTGTAATGAAAAGGACCCTGGGTGGCAGGTTAGGGAATGTGGGGGTGGACAAGAGTGCCCAAGATTAAAAATGACTGTGAGTCTCTGCCCTGAAGACAACCCCGACCATCTGAAAGAGAAAATTCCTTATTTGACCATACAAGGGACATAACAAGGACCTCCTGTGGCCCCAGCGGGTTAGGCCTGAAAACTCAGTCATTGATCATGTTGGGCTCACACATTTTCAAAGAGAGGGGCTGTTGTGAATAAAACTTGGATTATTCCTATACATTCGCAAGTTTCAGCTGGGACATTTATCTAAAAATTGAGGCTGGCATTGCAGATTCAGTGGGTTTCTAAATGGGCCTGTGGGCAGAGGGGACTCAAGTGTACTCCATCACTCTACAAGCATATAGGCAGCAGATTTTCTTCTTTAATTTTTGGAGATGACAAGGCAGCTAAGCTGGGTTTCCTCTCCTCCAGTTCCGTTTATGCGGCTGCACACTTGGCTGGGGCCAATGAAACAGAAACTTTACAGCAATGAAAAACTAAAGGTGTTGTTAATTTTGTAAGATGTGAAAGAGTATCATGGAAAATCTCCTTACTTTTCAGAGATATATACCAAAGAATCTGGGAATGAATGTTTGATATCTGGGATGTGACTTAAAATACAGGAGGAAAAAGGACTGGTAAACCAAGTGTGGCAAAATGTTGATACATGTTCAATATGGGTGATGGGAATATAGTGATTCATTATCTTATTCTTTCTATTTTGGTAAAAACATTTCATAATAATAAAAAATCAATAGCAACAACTAAACAAAAAATCCAACCTAGACAAGCCACCAAACAGAGTAAGAAATGACAGTAAAAGAAAATACAAGACTGTACATGGTGGCTCACTCCTGTAATCCCAGCACTTTGGGAGACCGAGGCAGGAGGATCACTTGAGTCCAGAAATTCGAGAACAGCCTGGGCAACATGGCAGAAACCCCGTCTCTACAAAAAATACAAAAATTAGCTGAGCGTGGTGGTGCATGCCTGTAGTCCCAGTTACGTGGAAGGCTGAGGTGGGAGGATCACTTGAGCCCAGGAAGTAGAGGCTGCAGTGAGTGGAGATTGTGCCATTGCACTCCAGCCTGTGCGACAGGGCAAGACCTTGTCTCAAAAAAAACCAACCAAACAAACAAACAAAAAAACACACACATACACACACACACACACACACGAGCAAATACCAATGTCTCCCCATAAACAAAATGCTTAAGAGCACTAGGAATCAATAAATGAAAGACTTTAAATGGAAGATATAATTTTATACCCTTCAATCATTAAAAAATTTTAATGATAAGCACAGAGTTGGTCAGGCCTTTGAAACATTCTGTCTCCCTCTGTCTCTGTCTCTCATGAAAACTGTTAGAATTGCAGATTCCATCTTTTTAAAAGTCATTTTGACAATTTGTACCAATAGCCTGAAAAATGTGAATACTGTTTTGAGTCATTTTATCCCA
This sequence comes from Theropithecus gelada, assembly GCF_003255815.1. NCBI lineage: Eukaryota > Metazoa > Chordata > Mammalia > Primates > Cercopithecidae > Theropithecus > Theropithecus gelada. Next base: position 142,833,189 of record NC_037672.1, read on the forward strand.
CCATTGTTTATATTAACAATTTTTTGGGGGGGACCCTTGATATCCAATAACAAGGGACTGATTAAATAAATTGTAATGCAGACAAACACTGAATACTATGGAAACATTAAAAGAATAACATTAAGAACGTCCATGGAAAAATGGACAATCTTATATATTGCTATGTGAAAACAGAAGATTATAAAACGGTATAGGTAGTAGGATTCAGTTATACATATATAAATATATACTTATAAATATGAATTTATACATATATAAATGAAAAAAAAAAAATCCAGCAAGGATACACACCACCAACTTAGCAGTGGCTGTCTCTAGGTAGTAGGACTAAAAATACATTTTCTTTATGTGCTCCTATATTATCTGGAAATAAGATACTTTTAAAAGTTAAAAACAACTATTACATTTTACTGTTTAGGATCCTTTACTTTGGAAAAGACTCGGTCTTTTAAAGAGAAAGCTCTGAGGGACAGTTGTAAAAGACACAGGCAGAAACAACTGCATCTCAGTTATGACCCTCAGTATCAGTCTGCTTCAGTTTCAGAAGTCTGACAGCTATGGAAGGAAGAGGTTGTATGCAATATTGTAGAAAAAAAGTAGAGCATCTTAGGAAAATATAACGTATTGTTCATGTTTAGTATTTTCTTCTTTGAAAAGTATAAATGCTTCCTATTTCAGGTTGTCTTAAAGGTGGGCCAACATGTATAACCTAACACCAAGTTTTCAAGGAACAAGTTCCTGTTGCTGCTGCTCTAGCATTCATGCACTGTGGAGCCAGGAAACTTCTCGGGACAAGGAGCACAATGCCAGGCCTTGTCGAGGGCTGCTGCAGTGGAGAGGCCAGACCGGGGGAGCCAGAGCCAACCACAGACCAAGGAAGTGAACCCTGCACGTCCGGATACTCGAAATGTCAGCTTGTGGAGGATCTCCCGCAGGAATCTGACTTTATACACAAACAAAGACGAAGAGCTTTCTGCTGAGGTGAGCTGAGAACGGATGAACTTTGTCTTCTCTGCAGTGACGCAAGCCTCTGTCATGTGGAAGTTACAGATGATGCTAGTGAAATGTGGATCATCTCCTGGCCCACCACATCATGCAAGAGGGCTGCTTCGCAGAGGTCAACCCTTGAAAGACTTGATACATTTCTAGTAACAATCCTGAAGATACTCTTGAGAGAAAATTCCAGATAAGAACAGCACCTAAGCCACACATACTTTTTGGTTATATCTTTCTTGCATAACCTACCAAAGGTAGCTAGAGGAGAACACAGTCTCTGGATGTCCACTGACAGAGACTTACCAATTTAAACTTCATTCCTGACTATTAGGAGTCATAAAAACAAGAGAGAATACTATTGCAAGCCAGTAGAAATAAAGACAGGAGTGTCCATGAGAAATGAAAAGAAAGGCACAGCCCTCTTCAGATCCTGAAATGGAGATTTAAATTTGCCTCTTAAGAGTAACACAACACTGAACCATTCTAGAAGCATATTGTTCAATATAACATTTCAGTATAGATGTCACGAACGGAGGAAAAATGGTAGAGGGCAAATATCTACAGGACAATGGAGTAAAGGAATAGAACAAAGAACTGAGAAATGGCTTGGTGAAATGGGAAGGAAAAACAAATGCAAATGGCAACAATGCATGAAGTAATTTCAGGCCGTGTGTGTGTGTGTGTGTGTGTGTGTGTGTGTCTCCATTGTTTTCAAGGGTCAGTTCTAATTTCTTTGAAAAATAGAAACTCAAAGATAAACAGCAAAGAATGCCACTGAAAAGACTCTCAAGTCAGCATGTGTGTCAGCGCAGCTGCAGATAGTGGTGTAGGCTGTGCACTGCACAAAAGCACCACATCTAGAGGGGCATGATTAACGTCACAGACATCAGATTTATTGTGACAATATTCCAGTAGATGGCAGCGTACTAAGGGAGGGAGTCTTTAAAATGTACGATGGTGCCATGAGGCCCCAAAACAGCCTTGGCTTCACCATAAAGAAATAAATGTCCTAACTGAAGGGACTCTATGAAATTAGTAGCAATTTCCATTCTTTAGAAATAGCATGCTCATTACATTTAATTTTAAAGTCACAACATGTAAAGGGTAAAGAGAATATATGGAGACCTCTTTAGATCTCAATTTCATTTGCTCTGTTTCTGGTTTCTTTTCTTAATTGCTTCTGTCTAATTCAGTGTTCTCTAAAAGCAATATTTTCCCTTTTTAAGGTAATATAGTATTATTCTCTTACTCCTACCGAAGAACTGAAAGGGGAAAATTGTGCAAATTGAGGCAGCACATCATGCTTTTACAAATTTGTGCAATTTCTATTACTGAATCATAAATATTTAAGGACACGCATCCGAACCATCACAAAGGAAAATTCTACATTGGATGATTCCAAGTGAATATGTCTTTTAGTAAACACTATGTGCCATTATCTAAATCACAGAAAAATAGCCTGCATTTCAAATTCTGAAAATTGGGCAAATTAAATATTGGTCTGCACAGCATGGTATGAGTCTATCTTTCTCTGATTTTCCCACTTCTGCTTTTTGTCTAGTAATGGAGAAAAGAACAATTCAGGCAAACTCTTCCTTGTTTTTGGAACGAAGCAAGCCAGGTGTGAGAACGTATTTCTTATAGGCCTGCAATCTTATACCCCCATGGACACTGAATTATTAATGGGGAAAAGAGAGAACAAATAACCAAGAGAGGGTTCTTGGCAGCCATTGTTTGAAGTTCATGGTGTTACACAACATCGAGCATGTCCAATTCACCTGCCAGGAGCTATCTGATTCTTACTCTAGGGTTCCATTTTCCTATTTCGATCTTATCCAGCATCTGGCTGGGTGATGGTCCATGTCAAAGGATGTAGATCTTCTTTTTATTCCATTAAACTTTGAGATCTGATTATGATATCATGCCTCATGTATTTTCATCTACCAAATGATCATAATAGCTAGTTATCTGCTCCCTGCAGAACCTAGGCTTGTGCTGGGAAAGGAAATAGAAAAATCAGGATTTTATTAGTCTGAAATGTTCGGTCCTTCTGTTCTCATGGGTCTGGCCGGGACACTCTCCTCATCTCATTTGTCGGATAGAGTGGCATTAAGAATACTCAGTCCACACACTATCTCAAAGGAGACCCACAGCTTCTTTACACTTGGATTGAATTTTCTAGACTCTGAGGTTAAACAGGGAAAGAGACTGCTGTTTTAGCATTTACGGTGAAGTTCCATCTAAAGGACTGATTCAATGGGAAGTGCCCCGATGAGGACACAAACAAGGGTGGAGGGACAGGGTCAAGGCATTGGTGAGCAGGACCACATGATTCAATCATTTCAGCTGCTAAGTAGATTGATTTTTCTGCCTGGCTACATGGTGTGCCTTGGTGGATTGTTTTTCTCTTTTACTTTTGGGAAGATTTTCGTAATTTAAGCAGCTGAGTCTAAGTTCTTAGGATTAAAAAAAAGGGGATTCTCAAATCAGTTCTTAAAATGATGTCTGGGATTTGCTTCAAAATAATCTACAGGGAGGGGGAATTAGAGGAGGGAGATAGATAAAAATATCATAAAGCATTAATTGATGACTGTTGGATTGGATGACAGATACTTCTGTATATGTTTGAAATTTTCCATTATAAGAGTTTTTAAAAATGAGGTAGAGACCCAGTGATCCAGAAACTTGGTAGTTACTAGTTTCAACCTTAGCTTCACCTAAACCCCTTTAAAAAATCGCTAACAAAGAATGTTGTCTCCCATCATTTTCACTCTCCTTACCTACCCATCCTATAACAGAGGTATTAACAAGGGGCAGAGTTGCCACTGGACAGGTGTGAGAAGGGAGGATTTGATGATGAGGAAAGTGCAGTCACCAACCCTTATGGGATGGAGAGTTAACAGCACATATCCATGGACTTCGTGTTCTCTTGGTGCAGGACACGGGCATCAGCACTCCCATGACTCACTGGCAAGCACGTATTGGAACGCCAAGCTACAGAGTGTTTCCTCTTGGGTTGCTACACTTTTCCTTAGTCTTGTGGTTGAAATGAGCATCAAGATAAATAATGATAAACAATTGTGAGGGAAGCTGTGGGTTTATAAAAGGCAGGGATAGGATCAGCTCCTTTCTTCAGTTTTGTGTCTCTTCTCCCCACCTCATGTCCTTGGATATCCAGACGCTAGGATCAGGAGATTCTAGGCATTTACCAGCATGAGAAAGGCAAGGGAAGGCTTGATCTCCGTGCTGTGCTGAGGCTGGCATCCCAGGCCTGCCCTTTACAAATGAAACTACCTTAAGTATACCTAGCTACCCTCAAAGTGCGAAAAATTCTGAACTTGATTCCAATCATGAACTGTCCTTCTGAATAGTCAGTGTCTTCTAGGAAATCAAACACAGAAGATATGATTACTAAATAAACACTCCATTAGTACTTAAAAATCTGAAGATACAGAAATTCAGAGGTTTGATGTAAATCTTTTTGAAATGTATCACAAATCACACCTTAAAGCATAGTCCACACACTGATCTTGTATGTGCAAAGTAAGAGTTCCTTCTAAAACAGGAGTCCGGAAAGAAGAGAGAAAGTTGGCATTGTTTTTTCTGTCTCTGATTATCAGTTAACTGAGGTTAAAGAGGATTTCTTGGCATAAAGATTTGATTCTATTCCACCTGCAATAATAAGGCGAGAGGTAAAAAAGAGATCTATTTATGGATAGGCTAATCAAGCAAGTTGCCTCTACTCAAAGGAAAAAATAAAAATAAAAAACACAACGAGGACTTTGTAGAACTGTAAGCCAAAAATTCCTTAACACTGATTTCTAAACACCATATAATGCTGGGGGCTCACAGGAAGAACCTCTTCCTTCGCTTTGGGCAAAAGCTCTAATTCGGATTTCCTCTTACTCATAATCTCCCAGCAAGAGGAGAATTTAAGGATTGCATCATTTTTGCCAAATGGTTAAATTTCTTTTTTTTTTCTCCTCTATCCTATAATCATGCTTCAGCTCCAGCCAAGGCAGTTTAGGCTTGAGGCACATTAAAGTCCTTGTATGGAGCCAATTTGGGGCCTCCTCTTACCTCTTTCCAGAGAACACCTGAAAAGCATAAAATAATATGGTCTTGCAGCACATCTTTTTATTGTATATTATGTAATCTTAAAGAGCCAGCAGAAACCTCCATAGATCATGCTAGTGGGGTCCTGCCCACATCCTCCCTCCAGCAGTAGTGCACCCACCCTGGAGTTGCTGTAAGTGTTGCCTGACAACTATAAGTGAGAACTGCTGTCCCCATTGGAACCCCCTAACGCCGGAGGTTATACATCCCCTGCAGAGGATTAATTGAAGCTAGTGAATCTTCCTGGGGGATGGAGCTGAAGTTACAAACCAGCTAAAACCACACCCTTGCTCTCAGCTCCTTCTCCTTCTTCCCTCTTCTGCCCCCATCACCTCCTTGCAGGTTCCTCTGAGAGCATTCCCTCAGTAAAGCACTTCCACGAGAATCTCCATCTCTAGGGGACTTAACCTATAACACTTCAAGAATCCTATAGCAGCAAATTAAAATGAATATTTATTACTTTTAGTCTGCTGTCTTTCAATGTCTACTAATCTAGCCAATTTCATCAATGTTTAGACCCACAGACACAAGCAATATACTAAATAGCTTTAAGGTTAGATGTAGGAGGGGGCAGGATGGACTCCATGGGAGCTCACATCTCCTATTTGGGCATCAAACTTAATATACAAAATAGCCTTTCCATTCCCCGAAAGCCATTTCTCAATACAATCTGCAGTCCAACTTCCTAGTCTCATTTTCTATCTGAATACTTATATACAGACACAACACTAATATATACCACTCTTCTGTTCTATTAGAACGAGGTTCCTTTCCCTAATACTATATAAACCCAGTGTGAGCCGATCACGGTGGCTCACCCCTGTAATCCCAGCACTTTGGAAGGCCAAGACAGGCACATAGCTTGAGCTCAGGAGTTTGAGACCAGCCTGGGCAACATGGCAAAACCCCATCCTTACAAAAAATACAAAAATCAGCAGAGGATGGTGGCACACGCCTGTAGTTCCAGCTACTCGGGAGGCTGAGATGGGAGGATGACTTGAGCCTGCAAAGTGGAGGCTGCAGTGAGCCACAACTGGGCCACTACACTCCAGACTGGGAAACAGAGTGACACAGTCTCAAAAAAAATAAAATACAATAAAAATAAATAAATAAATAGAATAAACCCAGTGTGAGGCAAGCTGGCTCTGTTTTAATTGCTCTTTGAAATTTGACATTCCTAACCTCCAATTAATGGAATTTTTTTTTTAAACCTCAGGTTCAAGTTTAAATGAGTACTGTCCACAGGCCTGATAATGCTGTGAGGTCAATTAATAACACATCAGAAAGAAAAATATCATTTACCTTTTGTTGCAAGAAAATTAGAAACAAAACCCAGCAACTGTTCCCATCAGAAAGAATCTTTCTCTGTTTACTCAGGAAAGCAAAGTTCCTTGATTTTAAGACTCCTTGGTAGCTCCCAGCTAGTTCCCACTGTTCCTAGTTATTCATCCTAAAAGTGTGTATTGCTCTTGATCATCCTGTAAAGCTCATATCTTGGGCTAACTCAGAAATTGGAGGGAGGTTTGAAAGTGGAGAACGCTCCTTCAAAGGTGGAGAATGCATTTCCCCTGAGCTCCTTGTCTGCAGTGGTGGGGTTTTCACCTGCTGGCTCTCGCCTACAACGTTTCCGGTTTGGGTGGACTTCAAGGCTCCATGGGAGCAGCAGCACTGGCTGGTCCTCCTCTCCTCACAATGGCAGATGGACAGTGGGCAGCCTACATTGGCTGACCTCCTTAGACTGCCTTTGGCAAGTGGAAAACTCCCTTGTCCACAGTGGTGAATGATATCAATTTTCTTGCAATTTTTTAAAAGCATTATCTTTTTTCTTCTTTTAAAATCTTTGCCTTCCAAATAATGCTGGGAGGTTAAAAAAAAAAAAAGTTGGGATATCCTTGGTGACAAATTATCAGCCTATAGTCACAGAGGCAGTCAGGAGCAGGGTTGCAATAAGACAGAAAGAGGCCTTCGTGAGATACAGACCCAGCCCCGAGTCCTAGCTGAGCCACCCAGCTCAACTCTCAGGCCAAGACACTTCTGCAGAGAGGATGATAATAACATCTACTTCACAAAATTATTGTCAGGAATACAAAACAATAACATACAGAAAATTTCCCAGCAAAGTGACACCTATTAGATGTTTAGTAAATATTAGTGGTCTTCCTCCTTTACTTCTGTATTGTTTCTACCAACCGAGAAATTTTGGTAGAAAATGGTGGTAAAGGGTGTGACTCCTTTGAACCCAGTGGGAGAAAGAGGTTTGGGGAGCAACGTTCAACATGTAGTACGGGCTGGTGGCCCACAAAGGGTGTTCTGGAGGAACGCCACACAAAGTCGCCTACCTGGTGGTGGTCCGGATGGTGTTTTCTTTTGTATGATTGTGCTCTTTGCTCACTTTTTCTGTAAGGAGAAAGAATGAAACATATACCTCTTAGGTTGTTCTCACTCAACTTGCATCTTTTAGCTTTAAGCAGAAAAACCCTCAACATTTCTCTTTTTCCTCTGTGGTTTCCTTTTGATTTCTTTTTTAAACATCCAGATCCTCCCCATCTTACTGGAAAAGACAATCATTAAAAGCATGTCGATAGTATCCATAAAAATATTTTATTAAAAACCAATCAGGCAGGGCGCAGTGGCTCATGCCTGTAATCCCAGCACCTTGGGAGACCGAGGTGGGTGGATCACGAGGTCAGGAGATCGAGAGCATCCTGGCTAACACAGTGAAACTCCGTCTCTACTAAAAATACAAAAAATTAGACGGGCATAGTGGCGGGTGCCTGTATTCCCAGCTACTCGGGAGGCTGAGGCAGGAGAATGGAGTGAACTTGGGAGGCAGAGCTTGCAGTGAGCCGAGATGGCAGCACTGCACTCCAGCCTGGGCAAAAGAGCAAGACTCCATCTCAAAAAACAAAACAAAACAAAACAAAACAAAAACAACCAATCAGGCCGGGTGCTGTGGCACACGCCTGTAATCCCAGCACTTTGGGAGGCTGAAGCAGGTGGATCACTTGAGGTCAGGAGTTCAAGACAAGCCTGGCCCACATGGTGAAACCCTGTCTCTACTAAAAATACAAAAATTAGCCTGGCACGATGGCATGTGCCTGTACTCCCAGCTACTTGGGAGGCTGAGGCAGGAGAATTGCTTGAACCTAGGAGGTGGAGGTTGCAGTGAGCCAAGACTGCACCACTGCACTCCAGCCTGGGCAACAGAGTGAGACTCTGTCTCGAAAAAAGAAAAAAAAAAAAGAAAAGAAAAACCAATCAAAGGGAAACAGTAACAAATATCAAGTATGTGGTGTGATTTGAATGAGGCCTTAGTAAGTACATACATACGCATACACACGCACACACACATAGAGCTACGGGCAGAGACAGTTATTTCCACTGTATCTTTCCCCAGCTGAAAATTTCTGCTTTCCTCTGATTCAGCATGAAAACTGCAGTTGTTGCAACTGTTCCGCCTCTGACTTTGATGACAACCTTTAAGCATTCTGTACTGTGAGGCCCCTTTGTGAGAGGGGATATAAAAACAGCCTAAGACCTCTTGGTGCTGCAGTCATTCAGTGTTATTCTGATAAATGTCACAAGGGACAAAAAAATATCATTTAGACAAGAAGAGGTAGACACTCCCTTACTGTGGCTTGAGGTCTACATCTATCAGCTGCCAGAAATTATTTAATGAGCTTTCAAGAACACAAAAGTTGAACTCTGGCCTTCCCAATGCAGTTCAAATGTGAGGACCCTACACTGATGGTCACAGCTGCCAACGGCTTCTTTTAATATCTAGAAAAAACCTGGCCAACGCTATAAGAGTTTCAGATCTAAACAGCAGGGCAAGTAAAAAACTCTTAATCTTGTGGATTTTTGGAAAAATTTAAACAAAGATTTGCAACACCTGTCTCACACTTTGTACTGCTAGTCTGAAGCCACTGCATGCATGTGTGCACGGACAATTCCTTTCTGTCCACTCAACAATGACGACGAGTGTGAATTTGGATTCACAGCCAGTATTCTTTCAGAGAGCAGGAAATCAGGTCTAAATGACTTGTCTGAGGTCACCCAGGCAGTGACAGCGCCAGGGTGAGAACTCTCAGACACAAAGTTTTTAGCTGATAGGAGACTGCAACAGCATACGGTTTACAGACAGACTTTCTGAAAAGAACCACACAGGTCATGCTTTTGCAAACTGTAACTCCTCAATCATTATTAAAGTTATATTGTTTTTAGATAAGCTTCATCCTTCAAAATAAATAAATAAAACTAGCCTGTTTTGGAGCTTGCAAAGATCTGTGTGTCCTATAAAGTTTACAGAATTAGTGATTTCAGCTACCGCAGAGATCTGCACAAACACCCCCCGTTTGAGGACCTGGAGGCCACTGTTTTCAGCACCATCTGATAATTACACAACTATGGGCTGTGTTGCCAGGTCAATGAGAAGGTGAACTGTTGTGACAGACAGATTTTAGCTTTTTTTTCTCTTTCCTGGTATCTTCCTTAAGAGAGAATTTAATGGATGCTCTAAATGTGTTATCCATAACAAAACAGAGTTTGTTGGACATTAGTAACAGACTTTATTGGTGCATAAACTTTAATACTGTAGGCCAGTGCTTGACTTTGGACAAGGTATTTGTATGTATTTCTACCTGAATCTTATATATGTATATACCGTCAACCTCAATCTTGCACAAAAAAATAGAAGCATGTTAAATTTGTTAGGGACAAGTGGTGTGTCGCTTGAAAGAGATGACAAAAGGAACAACTTAGGTACTGGGATCCTTAACTATTTCATCCAGATACTTCACTGAGCTGGTAATTACCGTACTTTTCAATTCTAAGTACGTGAGTACAAAAAGTTGGTTTACAGAAATGGTTCTGCTAAAGCTACAGCTGGAAATAGTCCTCATATTTTCATCTTTTGCTTTTCCCTTCTTTGTTTTATTTTTGTTTTGGCAAGATACAATAAAACCTCATTAATTCAGACCACACTAATTTGGAAGTCATAGTAATTCAGTCACTGTTGGAATACATTGAAATTTATCTTTTCCACGTTAAAAAAAAAAGGCTGTTAATCAGATCAACTGCCTAAGCAAAATTAGAGGTGAGGTGTTTAGCCCAGTCAACAGGAATCATTTGCACATAATTGAATAGAGTTTTAATTTCAAGTGATTCTTAACTATTTATTAAGGAAAGGTTGGCAGGAATTCTACTTGGCAACACTTTATTAAGTGTTAGTTTGGGTGGCCGTATGCGTGTTAAAGCAACAAAATTGATTTCTGTCTAAAAAATCCTACAATTCAGGTTGTTTTTTTAAAAAAAACTGTGTTAGAAGAGTTTTCCTTCAATGATTTCCAATTATTGACATTTTCCGGTGCAGAAACATACCTGACAGTTGAAAGAGGAGCTCGGAAGCCATCTTCACAGAGATATCCTGACTGAAGAGGTTTCGCTCTGGGGGTACTCTGCCCTCTGGCATCTTCTGTAAGGGTTCGGTTTTCTCTCGCCCGATTAAAGTGCTGTAGCCAACATTCCGGCTGGGTGATATTGAGACATGGGAGTCCTGGATGTCAACCTCCATTGGTTCCTCTTTAATCTTCACCATCTGTGTTTCTTTGTAGCTTTCCGCTGCAAGTAGGTGAATGAAGAGAAACAAAAACACCACCATTTCTTAATTCCAAGCTAAACCCAGTTTCTAATCACAGAGAAAACCATGAAGATTGTGTCAGGGAAGAGAAAAGTGAGTGTGCACGGCACACTGGACCATAGTTTGAAAACTATTGGCTTAACCATCTGATGCCTCAAAAGATAGGAGACTTCAGTTTTTTTTAGCCCAGAGACTCAGGGGCTTGTTCGAGGTCACACAGATGGCAGCAGGGCCAGGCCTTGGCCTGCAAGCTGGAGCCTAGGTTTCTTGACCAAGGTCTCTCACCACCCACATGTGCCCGCTCCTCTCTGCCACGCTGTTTCCAGAACTGAGAGAGGACATGGTAAATGTCTGTTCTTGCTTTATAACTTATTCAATTCAGTGAATCAAATAAGAGCAAGCATCTTAACATTATGGTTTTCTCCCTCTATTATTATTATTATTATTTTTTTTCTGAGAAGTAGTTTCACTCTTGATGCCCAGGCTGGAGTGCAATGGTGCGATGTGGGCTCACTGCAATCTCCACCTCCCAGGTTTAAGACATTCTCCTGCCTCAGCCTCCCGAGTAGCTGGGACTACAGGCACCTGTCATAATATCCGGCTAATTTTTGTATTTTTAGTAGAGATGGGGTTTCGCCACGTTGACCAGGCTGGTCTTGAACTCCTGACCTAAGGTGATGTGCCCGCCTCGGCCTCCCAAAGTGCCGGGATTACAGGCATGAGCCACTGTGCCCAGCCTCTCCCTTTATTTTTAAAGCTCTGACCAATTGCGTTTCTTTCTTCCGGGGCACATACATTAATCAAGGATAAATAGGGTCAATTCAACGGAGACATTTGCACCTTGCTGGAGGTGTATGGAAGACCATGTAGGAAGTTAACTGCAGCCCAAGGAGCAACACCCAGAAAAACAGCAATCTTACAAGTTATAGTAATGGTACAATTTACCATTTGTCATTTAGGTGTGGCTATTAGATGTTGGGTCTTTAGTCTGAAACACATACTTGTTTTGTAAGGGTGGAGTGTCTATGTCCGTGTATTGCTTAGAGTTAATGATAAACATCTTTGAAACAAGGTGGGACAATTAGCCCAGAAAATAACTTGGGTCGCTTTAAAATAAGGCCACACTTTCAAATTAATAATAATAATTAGTAACTAGTGTGTACTCAGCACTCTGGAAAACAAAAATCAAAGAGGATTTTGATAGTTGAACAGATAGATGATAGACCGAAAGATAGAGTAGTGGGTTGAATTGTGGTCCCCCAAAAGAAACATCTACATCCTAACCATGGGAACTTGTGAATGCGAATGTGACCTTATTTGGAAAAAAAAAGGTCCTTGCAGATGTGATTAAGTCAACAGTCTCAAGAAGAAAACATCCTGGATTATCTAGGTGGGTCCCAAATCCAGTGACAAGTGTCCTAATAAGACACAGAAGAGGGCAAGACATAGAAACAGTGGAAAAGGCCATGTGAAAACAGGCAGAGACTGGAGTGATGCAGCCACAAACCAAGGAGTCCCTGCAGCCACTGGAAGCTGCAAGAGGCAAGCCAGGACCTTCCCCTAGAGCCTCTGGAAGGAGCGCGGCCAGACCAACATTTTGATTTCAGACTTCTAGCCTCCAGAACCATGAGAGAATAAATATCTGCTGCTTCATGCTTCTGCAACTTTGTGGTAACTTGTTACAGCAGACCTTGGAAACTTTAGATAGAGAGATAGATAGATAGATAGATAGATAGATAGATAGATAGATAGGCAGGCAGATAGATACATAGGTACACAGAACAAACCGTAAGAAACAGTGTAAGGGCCATGCTGATCTGTGGGACAGCCAGGAGATGTCATCAGGGAAATCTCATTGTTAGAAGCTGGGAGGTCCAAAAAACTATGCTTTCCTTGGGAAGCATGACATGGGTGAACATCAAATACATGTATATAGTCTATTGTCTGGTAGTTAAAAAAAAAAAGAAGAGCATTTTAACCTAAATGATTAAAATTAATACAGTGCTATCAAGATCTTATGTAAGAAGAGTGTTAATTGCTCTTTTTTCTTCCTGACATATTACACATGCTTCTCAGGGAAAACTGTTTGTTTTTTGTCAACAACTAAACTGCAGGCAAGTGTGGTATTTACTTTAGATCCCTCCCCGCTTTCCCTACTCCTGCCAAGCTGTTTTTTCTCTGCATGTCTGCGAAGCAGCTCATAAAAATCAAGTTCACTGATTCAGTCAGTCATGACAAAAAAAATTTTTAAAAGAAAAAAACAGAAGAAGAAGAAAGCTGTGCAAGATACACGCTTAGCTTCTCTGCCTTTACTTCCAGTCCATCTGATTCTTCCTGGAGAACTGATCTTCTTCCCTCAAGCCCCTTAGGAATCTGGTGACCTCACAGCCATCCTGACCTCCAGCCAGATCAGCCACCCTCACGGGCAGTCACAACACAGCTTCCCTCGTCATGCTTCCCCAAAGTACCTAATATTTGGAAAATAAACAGTGGGGTCAGTGTCATAGGTACATAGTGATGCTTCTGAATCTTGCACTGGGAAGTCATTCTAAGGCCTTGGGACAAACACAAAAGAATACTAGGACAAATACAAAGGGATTCACTTCATTTAAAAAAATCTTGACACTATAAAAAGCAAAGCCAGAAAGAAGCTCTCTTATTTATCTTCTCCTCACACCTCACACCACCCTGCTTCATTTCCCTAGCTTTGACCATGGAATCAAAAATCACCTGGCTATTTGCACCACTAAATTTAATGAAATTAGTTTTTAAAAGCTTCCTGGGATCACATCAAGTATGATTTACATGAAGTGCTTTCTGCTCTTTCTTATGACAACCCTTGCCCTTTCAAGAATGCACAAAACACTGATCACTGATAAAAAGCCTTTGACCTTCTTAATTCACTTGACAGATTCCAGACTCAGGGAGAGGAGTTTTCAAACTAACATCTCAATGGGCAAGTGAAACAATGGACATATAATACAGTAAATATCATAGTCCCTTCTCTTCCATGCAATAGCATTATTGCCAAGTGTTTTCTTGGCATTTCTTTTCAAGCAGGATTTCTCAACCTTGGTACTACTAACATCTGGGGCTGTATAATCTTTGTTATGGGGGACTATACTGCACATTGTAGGATGTTTACCAACATCCTTGGTCTTTCTACCCACTAGACACCAGTAGCATTATCCTCCAGTTTTTTTGTTGTTTGTTTGTTTTTTTAAGAGATGGAGGTCTCACTATGTTGCCCAGACTGGAGTGCAGTGGCTATTCACAGGTGTGGTCACAGCACACTGCAGTCTTGAATTCCTGGCCTCAAGCAACCCTCCTGCCTCAGCCTCCTGAGAAGCTGGGGCTACCTGCACAGGCCACCATACTGGGCTCCATCCTCTAGTTTTAACAACCAAACATGACTGCAGATGTTGCCAAATTTTCTCGGGGGAGGGAAGGACAAAACCACCCTGGTTGAAAACCATGGCTCTAAAGTTTTTGCTGCATTCTAGTTTTGGCTTCAAAAAAAGTTTAATCACCACACAAGACAAAGAAGAAAGAAAAAGCTCCTTTCATTTCTAGCCTAGGCCTAGTATCAATCGCCATCTCAGCCAGGTTCCTGGACAGGCTGACCTGGCAACACTGGTTTCTGTTACATACCTCATGTGGTCCCCAGGCCAGCTCTCTTCTTTTTGCCTGGGGTGTTCTAACATAACAATGGTTGAATTAATCATTTCTACTCACTCTTAGCTTTGTCTCCCATACTCAGGGACATGTCTACACATCCAGGATTTTATTCTTTCCTGTACACACACAATGTGAATCCTTTTAGAATCTCTTCCCAAAATAGTAGGACAAATAGTCATTTTATCCCAACTTTATATATTGTTGCTGCTGGTGTGGTGGTGTGTCTATAGTCTCAGCCACTCAGGAGGCTGAGGTGGGAGGATCTATTGAACCAGGGAGTTCAAGGCTGCAAGGAGCTATGATTGCGCTATTGCACTCCAGCCTGGGCAATAGAGGGAGACTCTGTCTCAAAACAAACAAACAAACAAACCCCACAAAAACCAAAAAAACTACAAGATATTTCAGAGGTTGAATGGGAAGGACTTGGTGGCAGACTGTAGTCTGAATTAAGAATGAAAAGACAGGCTGGGTCTGTAATGCCAGTACTTTGGGAGGCTGAGGTGTATGGATTGCATGAACCCAGGAGTTTGAAGACCAGCCATGGGCAACATGGCAAAACCCTGTCTCATAAAAAAGTACAAAATTAGCTGGATGTGGTGGCACATGCCTGTAGTCCCAGCTATTTGGGAGGATGAGGTGGGAGGATCATCTGAGCCTGGGAGGTCGAGGCTGCAGTGAGCCCTGATTATACCATTACACTCCAGCCTGGGCAACAGAGCAATTAAAAAAAATGCCTCAATTAAAAAAAAAATGAAGAAACAAATGTGAGAGAAATTATGGATGAAACGTATACAGGAACTGGATGAGAGGCAGGTGAGATAAAAACAAAATTATATGAATTGTAAGCCTCTAAGGTTTGGAAGATAATATTAATAGGAGCAAGGAAACTAGAAAAGTTGGGCTGAGGAGAAATTTAGGAGAAGTTCTGTGTTGCCTAAGTATACAAGTTTCCCACAGGAAGTGGAGGTTGTGATGGCTTATAGGCAGGAAGGGAAGGACATTTGTGACATAGAGATGGGAAGTCATCTGAATTCATGGGACAGAGTGAGGTCTGCAAAAGAGAGCGAGCAGAGGGCAGTGGATGGGGTGGAACTTTATTACCTACCCTTAAGAGGAGGAGGAAGAAAAGAGCAAGGAAAAGAGATAGAGAGGGAATAGTCCCACCTGGTGTGGTGGCGTGGAAGCTGGGAGAGAAGTAGGAGGCTCTGCACGTGCCACGTGAGCTTCCTGCTCTCTGCCTTCTTGCCCTTGGGTTCCTGCACCTGCACAACGATTCCTTCTCTATCCCACAGAAAGCCTTAGCCCCACCCTCCCTACCTCATCTCTGAGCACTCCACCGTGTGACTCTGTGCTCCTGCAATACTGAAATATTCCAGTTGCTTGAACAGAGCATGCTGCCCCTTGCCTTATCTTTTGTTATGTGCTCTTTCCTTCCCAAATATGCTGATAAAGCCTATTCAAACTTCAAAACCCTATTCAGATGTCCCTTCTGTGTGCAGCCTTCCTGTATCTTCCTCGAGTGGCACTCTCTCCCTCATCTTTTCTATATCTAGAGTGTTTGTACCTTGCAGATATTGTGATGTCTTACACAGCAATTATTTTGTACGGATTCATTTCCCCTCTGGACTGAGTTCTCAGGGGAGTGCTTAGTTCTCATTCATCTTTCATCCCCAAGACAGCACAGGGCATGGCATGTTGAGCAAGTTTAATGCTATGATTGCCCCATGCATCACCTGAAGTGTGGCACATGGTGGTGTGTAATGTTATCCTCCCTTCCTGGGCCCTCAGTCTGCTGCAAACACTCATACATGCTACAGATTACAACGAAGTATGAAAGGAACACTGGAAATGGCACTGATGGAAACAATATCAATTGGTTATTCCCTCTCATTCTCATCATGCTATCATGATTTGGATCTAGTATTGTAGAATCAAAAGCTTAAAAGAGCCTCTAAAAGCACTGTCAACTATGCCATGCTGGCACCATTCACTTTCTAGAGTGACAGGCTTTTCAATGGGATAAATAAAAAATCTTTCATCTCCAACTTATAAGCCTCAAAGATACAAAGGTCTTGGTTGGGCAAACACCTTCCACATATGAAATTTGATTCCTGCAGGTCTTGGGATTGATCATTACTTAAAACCTTGTGAACAAGAATGCAGACCAAAAGGACCCATGAAGTGAAACAAATGATCAGGACCCAGAAATGAGACCCTATGTTAACATCTTTACCTTGGGCCTGGCACCCGCTGACATCTCATAAAGGCAAGATGCATGCTCCCTTTGCCTTCTATTTTTGCCCTTCCAAAATCACAATGGAATGAAGAGTTGGGCTGAGTTTTCTTGGTTGCTCAGAGAATGGTTATGCCCCAGATCTACTGGAGTGGAGGCCAAGGATGGAGGCAGAAAAGGAAATGTTTATTCCACAGAAGTCTGAAATTACGTGTTTAGCTTCTTCTTAGAGAGAAGCAACATGGAAGTGAAGCAGCCTCAGGTCTTGAAGTCATCCCCTCACCCTGTGACTGGAGCTAGGTACCCAGTGCAATGGAGATACCTTGTATCTTCATCCTTGTTATGAAAATTAAGAACCCATTGCTCAGATGCTTAATATTATTCTCTCTTTTGGCTTTTTTACCCTACACTGTGTCTCCCTCTGTATCACAGAACAGAATCACAAGTCAATTGAGACAAGTTTGTTTTTTTTTTTTTTTTTTGAGACAGAATTTCTCTCTTGTTGCCCAGGCTTGAGTGCAACGGCGAGACCTCGGCTCACTGCAACCTCCACCTCCTGGGTTCAAGCGATTCTCCTGCCTCAGGCTCCCGAGTAGCTGGGATTACAGGTATGCGCCACCATGCACGGCTAATTTTTTGTATTTTTAGTAGAGACAAGGTTTCTCCATGTTGGTCAGGCTGGTCTCGAACTCCCGACCTCAGGTGATCTGCCCTCCTCGGTCACCCAAAGTGCTGGGATTACAGGCGTGAGCCACCGTGCCCCCGGCTGAGACAAGTTTTATGTTCTATAAAGGATGGGCTTATTATATGCTTCTTCTCCATGGGAAGTTATATATTAAAATTCATTTTTCTCTACAGTGTGGCCCTTGATGGGGAAAAGCTCCTCATTCCTGCTCTGAGGAGTGAACTCCCAATACCGGGGCTTGCCCATGGGTGCTGCCACACCCCAGAGAGAGGCGATGCAAGCCCTGCTCCCATGCCTGCTCTGCCTCCTGGACACACTGGCCATCTGTTCCTGGGGAAAAAGAGGGGACTCTTTCTCCATAAAAGAAAACAGTAGTGGGCACATTTTCCTTTAGTTCTCCTCAATATATAAGAAACTTCAAGAATGGTAGCTTTCAACAGAAAACCCATACGATGACCTCAAGTACACACACACACACACACACACACACACACCCCACATTTCACTCAGAATAGTGCAGGGAAAACTGAGCAAAACATGAGACCAAGCCAGTGTCTATGATGAAGATGATACAAAATCTGTGTCCAATTAAATCTTTAATTAATTCATTCATTAATTGAATGAAATACTTTTTTCTGGTGGTGACACCAATCTTTACAGTACCCTAAAGATCAGAAGAATTTTGTTTTAAATGATAGAACTAGGATTTTCTGTATGCCTCCTCCTTCTTTCTCTCTCATGCACACACACACACAAATACACACACTTTTTATTCCTAAAACAATTTCAAAGGTATTTTATTAGAATTGATTTCTTGAATTTGATCATCAAAATCAAAAAGTAACCAACGTTTTCCCTCTACAGCAGTATAATACCTGCAAATTTAGGAAGGAAAATTAACAAATGTCTTTAGAATTAGCTATGCAAATTAGAATTCATAATTAAGTAGACAGAGGTGAGGAGGGGATCAACTTAGAGTCAGTTTTAGAAAAACACCTGAGAAGCACCAGGTATTCTATTTTGCTGACTGTTTTGAATTAGCAAAGAACAAACATGTCTTAAAAATGCTGAGCTCAAACTTTACAGGTAAAAAAGAGTTAGTGAGACTTGGAATTTCTTTCTGGGGTACATGAAACATATCATTTTCTACAAGATTAAAGCACTAGTTGCTTTACTCTGATGTAGATTTTTAAATTAGTCTTGTGTCCTCTACACCAGTTATCAATGCAACAGGTCCTCGACTGAGCTAACTCAGTTGGATATCTGCAAATGTTTTCAGACTGGCCACAACAGTACGCCCACACCTGCAGTATGAGTTTTCAACTTGATTCTAGTGACCAGATATCAGAATATGTCCCTCAAACATAACAAATTCTGCACTCAATTTCACTTTTGTCTAAATCAAAATCAAAATTAAAATCCTCCAGTCGCTGGGAGCTCAGAGAGATTAGCTTTGGCAGCCCAGCAGATGATGTGGGGTGGCTCTGTCATTATCTGTTGAACTTTGAGTGTCCTGGTGTTAAATGTAAAATCTCTCCCAATCATCTTGTTTTCTTTTCATTTAATGATTTCACTAGAAATTAGCTAAAGAGGTGCATTTGAACTGTATATATGCCATCTGGTAACATTCCAAATGATCTCATTTTTAAAAAATTAACCTATTTTTCATCTAATGTCCAGAATATACTTTTCTTGTCTCATATTAAAAAGTCAGAAAAAAGAAAAAAATGGAAAGGGTCAATTAAAGTATCTGATCTAACCTTAAAGCTATTTAACATTATTATCCTTTGCCATTTAATAAATGTAAGCCCTGTCCATCCTTATCTGTTGTGATTAATAGGCCTTTATATATCCTTCCATGAACCAGAGTGCTGGTGTGTGTGCATGTGTGAGAGTGTGTGTGTATGTGTGTTTGTGTGGGTTCTAAACAGGATTCCTGGCAATGGTACGTGCCTATAATCCCAGCAGTTTGGGAAGCTGAGGCAGGAGAATCACTTTTAATAAAGATGTTTTTCAAAATGAGACGGTACATTAAAATCAGTCTAGAAATCCCCTCTAAAACATAAAAATCTAAAATACAGAAATTCTGGCCAGGCATAGTGGCTCACACCTGTAATCCCAGTGCTTTGGGAGGGCAAAGTGGGAGGACTGCTTGAGGCTAGGAGTTCAAGAACAGCCTGGGTAACATAACGAGATCCAGTCTCTACAAAAGATAAAAATAAAAAAATTAGCTGGGCATGGTGGCACATGCCTATAGTCCCAGCTACTTAGGAGGCTGAGGTGGGAGGATAGCTTGAGGCCAGGATTTGTGGCTGTAGCGAGTTGTAATTGTGCCACTACACTCCAGCCTGGGCGACAGAGAGAGACCCTGTCTCTAAAAAAAAAGAAAAATGATGAAAAAATAAACAATTCCTGAAAGATTCAGTAGAATCCCTGCTACCATAAAAAATTACCAAAAAGCAAAGGCCATCTCTGTCAACTGATGGGTTGGCCATTGCTTTATGCACAAAGGGTTGGAGGACAGAGGGATTCCTTAATGTCCAAGGAGGGAAAGGAGCAAAAGAAGTTTTATTTTAATAACTAAGAGTTTGTCAGTTTTCAAGTATTTTCCACTTCCAGAGGGTCAAAGGGCTTCAGTATATGCTGACAAATTTAACATGCTTTTCTTATGTGGTACTACATATTACTAATATGCACTAGTATATAACACTAATAGATACTAGTAATATTAATCTACAAATATTGCTAATTTAATAATAATGAATCTGTCGCAAGGATATCTCTGCTGAGAAGCCGTGACTACTTCACACCTGTTGGTCAATGTTCCCAGCAGGCAGAGAAGGGCTGATCAACATGCAGAGAGTGGAGCATCAGATAATAACAGAGACCAGAACCCAGGCAATACCAGGAGTAAGATATGGTAGCAATAGATGGGGTGGGAAGGGAATGTAGGCTCCATGCAGGTGAGGGCCTTATTCACTTCTGTATCCTTAGTGCCCAAACAGGGCTTGGAAAATGGTAGTAGCTCAATAAAGATCTGCTTAATGAATGAATAAGTGAAATAAAACAAAAAGGAAGGAGGTCACAAAGAAGAAATGGAACAATAGGATGAGAAATATGGGTTCATTTAAACTCCCAAGAAATCTTTGCAACAGCCAATAATAAGTGAGTTCCTGTTTTTGATAGGGTACCGTCCCTAGTCCCATGCCTGTGGGAGTCGTTGGACTGTGGGGTGGGACCTCCTGCTGGTGGACAATGTTCCCTCCAGGCTCTCACTTCCCCATAGTTTCTGGAGATACAGAGTGCATGGATATTCCCTTGATGTATTTTGGCTGTGTTTCAACCTTTTTTTCCAAATGCTTTTTAAATCAAAGCTACTTACAAGTAGTGTAAGCGACTCATTCTAATTTCCCTTCCTCTCTCTCATTCCCGTGTCTTCTCTAGCGCAGGTGCTGAAGAGCCAGAAACCACCAACCAGATGGCAGGGAGAAGAGGCGGTAACCCTTACACTGAATAGCGAGGCCCTAGTCACTGAACGCTCACAGTTACACACAGGATTGATACCCCACCCTGGGTGTCTCCGGGAGAGCTGAATGTCAAGCAGGAAGAGCTTTCTAGTATGAATAACGTTTTAGAAGAAAATATTTTAAACAGTATAAGATAAACAGGGTGCAAAATGTAGTGGGGTCTAGCAGAAGTAATTGAAAGAATTTGTCCTGATTAAATGTGTAATTCTGTCCTGATGAAACTATCTTCCTAGTCCCCAGCTTTCTTCTTTCTTCTTCACAGCTCTTCGGAAAAAAAGTTCTAAAGAAAGTATTACTTACATATTACCCAATATGTTGGCTAAATAAACATGGCTGATTTCCAAGTGAAGGTTCTTACCAATATTTGAATATGCAGAGGCAAGAGATCCTGCTCACATAATCAGGTCCACAAATCAGTGCAATTTCACCTCTTGTTCTCATTAATCCTTGGTTCTGTTGAGGGCCTCTTTCCCTCTTGAGTGGAGGGGCTATTAATGTACCTTTGGAAACATGCGTGTGGACCACAGGAAGCTCTGTAAGGTTGTCCCCGTAAATGCCCTCTACCTCAAAAATAGCAGGAAGAATTTCTGGTAGCAAAAACAGGGGAAGTGTGTACATATGTTTAGGCCAAGGGTAGGTTTATGGGGAAAAGGATGGTAATAGTAGGAAGTAAAGAAACAAGTTCATAATTTATTCTTTAAACTGTGACCCTCGTCATCTGCTTTTGTACCTAAGATAAAATGTGATGGGTCATGCATAAATTCTATAACCTCCCCTCCTCTCTCCAGCTGTGGAGATAAGTGATACAAGCATATGGCAAGCCACAGGAAACCAGGAAATGTGCTTGAATCCAGCTGCTATCCCATAGTTAGAAAAAAGGAAGTAAATCAACTCACAGCATAAACTCAGGATGGCTTAAAATGGGAAAAATACAAACATGGGTGGAGTAAAGAGAAGAATTATTAGAAGGGAAGACAAAGATCCTTTCAGAAAGAATACCACAGGTCCTTACAGCTTTAAGGGGGCGGGGGGGAAACACTTTTAAATCATTTGTCTTTCTGTAAGAATCCTAAAAGCCATAAGAGAAAAAAAATTCTCTTTGTGAAAGTTTCCATTCCTGGGCTAATATTGACACTCCCCTGCCCAATGGAAAGGGTCCCATCACTCCCAGACTATATGCATCTTCCAGTGCAGTGCACAGATGTGCTGAGTAGCCCCTGTCGCACCACGCAGTAGAGCCCCTGCCCAGTGGGTGACCTGGCCACTTGGCAGCAGACAAGCTACTTAGCAATGAGGATTCCCTTCTCTAGGGGTAGGTCTATGAGACCAGCATGTACCCAGATGGGCACCATATCCATGGGGTTTAATTATGCATGCAAATATTCCCCTTCCTTGACATGAATAAGTTAAAGGTGAAAGGTTAATATGGTGATGAGAAGAAAAACCACTGTGGAATGAGAATGCTTTTGATATCTTGTTAAGGAGAATAATGATTAAGCTCTCCCTCACAAGACTATAACTGTATTAACATATAGCCAAAAGAGCTGCTGGGAGGAGCCTCAAAAACCTAGAATGGTGCAAGGTACATACCTTCTATCCATCAGGGAAACTTGTCCTATGAGTGAAAAATTGAGCAGGTTGACTGGTTACTCAAATATTTCCAACCACACTGCAACTGGATCCCTCGGAAAATGAAGCTTCTTCTCAGAGTCATCATCATCAAAACATATTTACTAGCAGCCTCTCGTTTGTGCCCCAGTATGTGTTACCGATTAGGTAACATCTGTAGTCATTTATACCAGAAACAGAAAGTGATGCAGGAATCCAAGAGGAAGGCCTAGGCGTCATTCTTAATTCTTTTGCTCCATATTTGTAAAGGAAGATCTGGAGCCCCTCCGGCACGCCCCCACCCCAGATCCACCACTCTGCAGCCCTCCCCACTCCCTGCTGCGTCCAGACCCCTCCCTGCCCTAGTCCTGAAGCAGCCCAATTCTGTTGGAATCTACGATGAAGGTGGAGCACATGAAATTCCTGTCAGAGTTCTTGCCTGGTTTCTGGGAACACAAGCCAATACAAATTTTCGTGGCTATATTAACATATGCAGCTATGCGACAGGGAGATGATAATAAAACAAGAGCCCTTTTGAGCCTGGCCTTGTGAATCCCAGGCCTTGGAGAAAGCTGGGTCAAAAAAGCAAAAAGGGTAGCCTGAAGCTTGAGGGCTAAAAAGGGAGGTGCAGAGGCCCTGGCCTTGAGGGTGTGAGCTGCAACAGCTCCCATATGGGGCAGGGGGAAAGCAACAGGGGCCATTCAGGTTTATGGGTTCGAGGATTTGTAAAGGGCATGTGGAATTACAAAATAAACAGAAGGGTGCTTACTGGCCAGAGCAAGTGTAACATCAAGTACGGCCAGAGAGCCTGTTGGAATAAGTTCCTCTTTGTAGCTGAGAAAGAACCAAGTTCCAGGGCTGGCTGCATCCAGCTACTTCTGAGTCTGTCCTGCTTAAATAGTCAGGTTAACAATACTGCTGTCTAGCCTCTGAGCTTAACAAGATCTAGACCTTCAAGAGAAGGTTTCTCTGGGTATAGAAACATGTCACATTTTTACCTTATTAAAGTGATCTATTCCCTGTTTGTATAAAATACAGACTTGGTACTCCCAATATCTACAATTCTCACTGAGTTTTCAAGGTCTTAAAAAAAGTCTAATTCTTATTTATATTTCATTGTCCCCCAGCCACGGTTGTATATATATAACCCCAAGCAATATATATATATATATTGCTCACGGTACATATGGCAATGAGGAAAGTGATCCAGCCATTAGTTGTGGGCCCACTGCTGGTCACATTCACTATAAGTCATTTAAAAAGTTGACATATAAATATTCTTTGCCATTAGACATATAAAGAATGCTACAGCAAATATAGGAGTCAGAAGGGTCCACTCCACTGAGGTATTATTCAATAAATTTGGTTTCACAGGCTTTATATCTCTGAAAATTAAATAGCACTATGTGAACATAAGACAGACTTTCCTTTTAATATTAAACAAGTCTGCAATTTTTACTTAATTTTTGGATTTATGGAAAACGTGATAGTGCTCACAAGCAACAAAAGAAAAACAGAGATAAACTGGACGAGATCCAAATTTAAAAAGTTCAGGCTGCAAATAATATCATTAAGAAAATGAAGGACAACTGGCAGAACTGGGAGAAAATATTTGCAAATCATATATCTGAGAAGAGACTTATGTCCCGAATACATCAGGAACTTTTAACACTCAAGAATAAAATAAATAACCCAATTTAAAAAGTAACAAAATAACTTGAATAGACATTTCTCCAAAGAAGATATACAGATGGCCAATAAGCACATGAAAATATGCTCAACATCATTAGTCATCAGGGAAATGCAAATCTAAACTAGAATGAAACACTAGTTTACACTCTTAAGATGGTTATAATAAAAAAAGACAGACAAAACCAAGTTTTGCAAGGATTGGAGAAACTGAGACCCTCATCCACTGCTGGTGGAGATGTGAAATGGTGCAACTACTTCGGAAAACCACTTGTCAGTTCCTTAAAATGTTAAACGCAGAGTTAGCATTTGACTCAGCAATTCCATTCCTAGGTATATACCCAAGAGAATTAAAAACCTAAGCCCACACAAACACTTGCATATGAATGCTCATAGTAGCAGAAGATGGCAAACAATCCAAATGTCTCCATAAATGGATGAATAGAGCAAGAAAATGTGGTATATCCATACAATAGAATATCATAAAAATTGAAAATGAATAAAGCCATAAAAATGAAGTACTGATTTATGTTACAACATAGATAAACCTTGAAAACATTATGCTAAGTGAGAGAAGCCAGACGCAAAAGACTGCATATTGTATGATTTCATTCATAAGAAATGTCCAGAATGGGCAATCCTATTGAAACACTAGATTCGTGGTTGCCTGGGTGGGGGGTGGGGGGTGGGGAGAGAGCGCCTGCTCATAGACTCGACATTTTTGGGGGTAATGACAATTTTCTGGAATTCAATGTAGTGATGGTTGCACAACTCTGCAGATATACTAAAAATCATTGAATTGTATACTTAGAATGGGTAAGTTTTACGGTATATGAATTATATTTTAATAAAGATGGGCCAGACTTGGTGGCTCATGCCTGTAATCCTAGCACTTTGGGAGGCTGAGGCGGGCAGATTGCCTGAGCTCAGAAGTTCGAGACCAGCCTAGCCAACATGGTGAAACACCATCTCTACTAAAATACAAAAAATCAGCCGGGCGCAGTGACAGGCACCTGTAATCCCAGCTGCTCAAGAGGCTGAGGCATGAGAATTGCTTGAACCCAGGAATCCACTGCATTCCAGCCTGGGCAACAGGGTGAAATTCTGTCTCTCTCTCTCTCTCTCTCTCTCTCTCTCACACACACACACACACACACACACACAAAAGACAGCTTTTAAAATGAGATGGTACATTAAAATAAGTCTAGAAATCCCTTCTAAAACATAAAATATATAAATTCTGGCCAGGCATAGTAGTTCACACCTGTAATCCCAGTACTTTGGGAGGTCAAGTTGGGAGGACTGCTTGAGGCTAGGAGTTCAAGATCAGCCTGGGCAACATAGCAAGACCCTGTCTCTACAAAAAAAGAATAATAATAAAAATAAAAATAAAAAAGTTAGCTGAGTGTGATGATGCACATCTGCAGTTCTAGCTACTCTGGAGCCTGAGGTGGGAGGATCACTTGAGCCTAGGAGTTCAAGGTTACAGTGAGCTATGATCACACCATTGCACTCCAGCCTGGGTGACTAAGCAAGACCCTGTCTCTAAAAAAATAATAAAATAAAATATATAAATTCTAGAAAAGCAGAATACTGGATTCAATAAATTTCTTCAGGGGCTCAAAAAAAGTTGAAATGAAAACATGAATTTTTTGATTTTTGGACTGATTAGACTGATTAGATCTACCTGTTCACTTTATAAGTGAGCTCTACATTTAGCCTTTTATGCAAGCAGGTAGAATCATAAGGAACTAAGTACAAACAGGCCTCACATCGTCTCTACCACCTAACTAGATAACTTCCAAGTCTGCAGGAGGCAAATGTGAGAAGGCAGTAACATAAAAATACAACATGTATTTTCCATCCTTATAGATTACTGAAGTCACACTGCTTAGAAAGCTTGCTAGACCATAATTTTCCAAGGGAAAATACCAAATAAGCAAATAAGTTTTTGCTCTGAGAAATTATTAAGCTAAAATCTCAAATTAATCTCAAATAATTCTTTAGAAGAGTCTCCTCCAACATGGTCTTAGATTATGTAGAGGGGAGGTAGAGAAAGGTTTTTCTCCTAAAAGAATGCCAGCATTGCTCAGGAATAATCATGAAATTTAACAGCAAAGGACACTGAAAAAAGTAGTATTATCTGAGGCTCACAGCCAACACTATCTTGATTTATTAGGTACATGTGCCCTTCTAAAAAAAGGTTCCCAGATACCATTATTTCATAATAAATTAAAAAGAATCTTCACTGAAGAGAGATGGTTCTTTTTAAAAAGTAAAATGTACATTTAATAGAGCTTTGTTCTCTGTCAGCTTCAACCTAAAGCATTCTTCTCAGATGGATGAAACTTACTTTTCCAATTAACCATTTCCTCAGCACAGTGCTTCTCAAACCTTAGCTGTCAGAATCGCTAGGGGGGCTTGTGAAAACACAGACAGCGGGACTCCCACCCCAGAGTTTCAACTAGGTCCAGGATAGGGCTCAAGAATTCGCATGTCTAACACTTCCTTATCCCCACAAATTTAATGATGATTCTGCTGGTCTAGGGACCACACTTTGAGAAGCACTGCCTTAGCAAATTAGAGATGTTTTTCTCTCAGACCCCTTTAGGAAGGAAAGATAAACAGCACCCAACACATTTCCACTCAATATTGAAATGACAGCAACCACCATAATTATTCCTGGACCTTTTGTGGTTCGTATGTATTGTTCTATCTTCCTGTTCGCACCTCACCCTCCTGCCCTCCCTCCCAGCAATCCCACATGGCTAACGGCAGCAGCCACATCTGCTCAACATGCCCTCATCTCTAAATAGAGAAGTTTCCACTGTCGGGTCCCAGTTGAAGCCAAGGCACTTGGTTGGGATTTAGGATTGGGATAAAGACATTTCTGTCTGGCTATTATTTTGAGCAAAGCATAAACTCAGAAGCTGCTGGCAATTCCCCCTTTCCATCATGTGGCCTGGGTAACAGAAGAAGTCCATCTGTCGGTCCAGAGAGAAGCAGAAATGAGGTGGGGAAGGGGGTGGTTCCTGGGTTCCATATGGGCCTCCAGACTCTGGCTGCAGTGGAAAACTGATGCCCCACTGCATCCCTGCCCTTGGGATCAATAAGCCAATCCAAAACCCGCATCTTCTACTAAATTCTTCTATCCTGCCAAAACTATCTGAAGAGGGTTTCTGTTATCTATAACCAAAGGGGCCCTAATTACAACTGTTAATATTTCTTTTCTTCTCCACTTCAGTTTACCTTAGAGATTAAATTCACCTTAAAATGTCATCCTACTCAAGTTTACCTGTTTCTAAATATCTCCTAGCTGAAGCTCCATCTCATTTACGTGACACCCTAAACCACATATCACTATGTTATTTCAAATGTAGGGTCTGCTTGGATTCCTATACAAGAGGGAATTATAATTTATATGGCTCTCCAGGACTAGGCAGGAATAAATGAATATAAACCAGAAATGAATATAAATCCTCTGGGTGAGCACAGAAATTTTTAAAACCAATAAACTTGTTTCAAATTAAGTTCTAATATAAAGTTTTATTTACCACACTAGAGAAATGTAAATGTTTAATTTTTCATTAATGTTTCTCTGCATAACTCCAGCTTTCCAACTATGTACTTTTTGTGTGTGGAATTCATATTTTTAAATGGCATTCTTATCTACTACTTCTAGGCTCACCCAACCATGCATGATACATTTTATATATGCATTCCCATGGAAACATGTACCTCTCCAAAGAAAGAAGAGGGCATTTATCTTCATCACTTTGCATCTAGCTACTTCTCTTAAAGCAAAGCAGAGACAAAGCAGACAAAATTTTGTGTCACTCTCAGCATTACATCATATCCGTGATAACACAGCTATCCCGTAAGTTTGCAAGGTGACCAGACATTGCAAAACCAGAGTTTAAAGGTACTTTAAATATTCTACACTATCTAATGTTATATATCCTCTATGTTGAACACTGAGATTTCGGCCTCCTTGAATGAAGACTTCTGGGAATTATCTTTGGCAACCATATGCTTAGCAAAAAGTCTGATTATTTTGGCTGCCTTGTGTCACATAACAACAAGTAGTCGCAGACTTCCAGTGCTTTCCTCAGAGTGTGTTGCTTTCTTTATGGCAATCAATTTACTTGGCCCAGCTGTCAGGCATTCAACTTCCCAATTAACAACTGGAAATAGAACTTGAACCACAGGAAGGAAGAAAGCTCAGATTTTCCCAAACGCACACTTAATGAAAAATTGAGCCTACACTAGCTCATCTGCGTTTTTCCCGTAAAACACAAATGTCAATTTGGAAAACAATATATCTACAGAGGTTTTTCCACATAGAAAAGCTCCACATGATATGTGACTGGGGCAGGTGCCAAGTCTCCATCCTTAAGGAGTTTTAACATAAATTAATTTAAAGCTGAAAATGAAGCAGCCAAAATTGTGGACTAGTTTCTTCTTAGCAATTCAATGAGAAGACTGAAAGGGTCTAAACTATAGGTCACCACTTCTAACCTCAAGGGAATAAATAACAGAGAAGAAGACTCCTTTTATTCCACATCTTAGCTACTCCTTGGGTCAAAACCGAAACAAGGAAAAGTGTGCCCCATGCATCACCCTTGCATGACTAATTATCCTCACCCAACTCTTCCTGACCAAAAGGATTTTCCCCAGCATATCAGAAGACTACAAATGAAAACAAGCAAGGCAGGAAGCAATAGGAACTCCTGTTCACAAGAACAGCTACAACAAAGCTTTGGGGGTATCAGCCGAGGCAAACTGCTGGTGCAGCCCTGACCAACGACACAGACGTTTTGGGAAATGAATTACTCTTGTCTATAGAGCAACAGAAATGATCATGGAAAAGAGCATCTGAAGACACAAGTCCTTTACTTGGATGTCTTTCAGGAAATGAACTGTGAAATTGTTAAAATTACAATTTGAGGAAAGAACATACAAAGTTTTTTCCTAACAACTTCATTCTTGCAAGAGCACTGCTCTATCAGTGATTAGAAACTCTAATATCCGCTTTAAACCTAATTAAGGGTGAGTCCTCTTCAACTTGTGGTTTAGGAATGAAAAGATATTTGCTTTCAAGTCACATGCCTATTGTTATGACTAAAAAACTTCTTTCCAGTTTACCTGACCATGGCCATTAGAGTATGGCAGTACTAAGTTCCAAGTGCAAATCACACGGATGGATTCCACTGCCCTGGATTACTTCTGACTAGACCACAGCATCTAAAGATCAGGACTGTGATGCATATCTCTTTGACCTAAGTCGTTTGCACACAGAATGCTGAGGATTTGAGGATTTTTTTTTTTCACGGCAAAAAAAAAATTGTTGTCGGTCTTCAAACAAGTTTTCATTTCCACATCACGAAGCAGGGGCAGATGCCCTTTGGAAACAAGACCATGTCATCCATTCAACTATTGCTGAACCACATAGCACATGTGCTCAACCAAAGGCAACATACACATTTAGAAGGACCACTGCTGTCCACAAATATCTTTCAATGTTCGTGGCTAATAGACATATTCTGTTTGGGCGATATCATTATTATCTATAAAATGATTCCACACCTGTGTCTCAAATCTCATCATGCAAAAGGATTAAGATAAAATATTTTTCCTTAAAGAACATCACTCCTGAAATCTCATTTTTTGCATATTATCTTTTGGTGATACCAAAGTCTCTTTTGCTTACAACACTTGCTGCACAGCAAACTCTGAACTAGAAATATTATATACTGGAATCTGACCATAAGGAGGGAGACAGGGGTCACTGTTGGATAAGACTTCAAGTCACTGGAATGTGAAAGTGTATGCTATGGAGGAAGAATCAGAGCTATGTGACCTCTTTGAATTTATCAGAAAACAACAAATGTGTTACTCTACATCATTTAACATAGGAAGGAGAGTTCAAATATACAAAAAATGTGTTCACTTGAACACTCTTTATAAAAACGTTCAGCTTTTATAATAGTAAATAATACAATCTTACTAGACCTCTCATCTGCATAGGAGGTACTGTACTATCTCTGCAAAGTTTAGGAAGACGGAGCTATGATAAGGATGTAATGATTGCATTATACTTTATTTATAACAAATCATGTTACCTTGAACTGCCAATGTGCTTTGAATTAACATCAAAGGAAAGAATTCTTAACCCCACCAACTGGTAAGTACAGGAATTTCAACTGTTCTGATATAATGACTAAGTAAATCACTGTTAATTTCTTACTTTCCAACCCACTAGTCAATCAGAAACACAGTCAGAACTGCTGATGAAATTACAGGTCTTAAAGGAGTCTCTCTAATGCATTTCTTGCTTTCATCCTCCAAGCACAGCAAGTTCCAAACTAAAAACAGCTTTTGATTCATATTAGCATTTTAAATATAGTTTCTAAAAATTACGCTTAAGAGGTAATGAACTAAGGATGGGATATGACTTGACAAGTATAATTATTGATATAATCCTTTTTTTCCATGTTCTGAAAGTCCTATCTTTGAATTGAAAAGACACCATGTTTTCACCTGTTTCAGGGAGGACAGGGCAGATAGGAGATGATGTGGAAAAAAATCCAAACTATATGAATTTCAAATTATAAGCCATTTTTCCTACATTTAATAGGCTGAGATTACATTCAGATACTAGTAAAGAATGATTCATTAATCTTAAGAACAGATTATTGTAATATTCCATTATAAAATTCTCTATCCATAAAATCTCTTATTGCCACTCTATTGGTAATTACTTCAAGTGCCATCTCAAATGCTTATGAAGTTAAGAAAAATATTTGTAATGGTGCTTAAAGAGTATAGTATAAATACACACAAAATGCCAGGTCCTCTATTAGGGAAGAATAGGTATTTTGATCAATTAGCAGAAGAGCTTTGAACATCATTAGAACCCACTTAAAATTATGGCCTCTATCACCTTAGAAAGCAGCAGTAGTTTCCAACAATTTGCAGTGATAGTCAGGAAAAGGTTGTATTTAATAAGATAGGTACACAACTAATATACACAAACAAACTCACACACAACACAGGAATTTAAGCCAAGTAATCTGATCATTCCTTGAGTTCACAGCAATAATGCGATATTGCTGCCATTAGGTTAATTATAACCCATGCAGGAAGCAGTCCAGTTGGCCTGCAAGTGAAACTATCAGAATGTGAATATTTTCGAATAAATCAAGTACCTGAGAGTTTCATGAGAAGTTCAGAGGCTGCTTTGACTGACACATCCCGCCTTAGCACATTTCCCTTCCCTTCCTGGGGCTTTAGTGCGTCCTCAGAGACGCCTGGGGCTGACACTTCAGATTCCGGGCTGAACACATAGCTGGACCGAGGCAAAGTCGTGCTTAGGGACTCCCCTTCCTTAGGCTCCTCTTTCACTTTAAAATTAAGATTCATGGGCTCCTTCTGATTTGCAGCTGTCAAAAGAAAAAAAGGGATTATATATACATAAAAGGCCACTCCCCTCCTTAGCTGCCCTGGTACTTCACGAAGTATGGAATGCACAATCACACTGCGCTAACAACCGGAGGGATCACGACCTCATCAGAACAGGCTGGGCCCTGGGCAAAGCCGCACAATACACTCCATGGGCCTACGACTCTGAGAAGTGTGGGCTTCTGAATCTTTTGAACCTATAATATTTTAAGAAGTGCTACCTCTACAAAGTCTCTGGGCATTTTCTCTTTGGTTTCCCTAGATGTCTTCTTTCCTGTGTATGCCACTGCCTCCCTGACTTATTAGCACTCTCCCCACCTAATCCTATTATGAAATAATGCTTTCAGGCAATTATTCTGCCATAAGATATTGAATACTAACATGAGTCAGAGGCAATACCCAAAGCAAAAACCTGGGGTGTGTTGGTAAGGTGAGGATGGAGAATTTGCCAAACAGAAAAGCTCAGACTAGAGATAGACCACTCTTGCCTTATTATAAGACGACACTACTAATCCATAAACAGTGGGGCATGTACTTAGCACTGTTCTTCTGATTATGGTGAATAAATCCATGTCTGTAGCCCAAGTCATCACTGAGTCCAAAATGACCTTTTTTTTTCTTTAAAGAACAGTTTTTATTTTGGAATAATTTTAGATTTACAGAAGTTGCAAAGATGGTTCCAAGAGTTCCCATATATCCTTCACCCAGAATTCCCTAATGTTAGCATCTTACATAACCATGGTACATTTGTTAGAACTAAGAAATTCACATTACTATGAGCTAAACTCTACATTTTATTCAGATTTCACCAGTTTTTCCACTAATGTCCTTTTTCCATTTTTAGCATAGTTGGTTGCTGTGGAGTGTGTGGTCAGGACAGAGCTAACTGGCATATTATGGGATGGATTCTGTGGCTCAGCCACACTGTACCAGGCCTTCCCCACTGGGCTACATACTACCAAGGAAAGATCAAAAAGGAAGAGACAAGCACCCTCTTCCTACCACTTTTCACTTTCACAGGCATCTCGCTCCCTTTAAGAGTCCATGAGGTAGGAACTTAGGATTCATTACATTGAGTGTGTCCATCTTTTGAGAAAGAGGATCTGGTCCTAATTAGAAACACTTATTAGAATGAGCCTTAAGACCATCCCATCTTAACAAACAAAAAGATAAAAATAAATCCCCAAAGCAAACATCTATCACCCCTTGCCTACCACCTACTCCAAGCCAATACTCAAGCACAAAGTCTGTTTTCCAGCTCATACTCCTCTAAGAATATGCATTCTAGAATCACAAGTTCACACAGACCAGCATATTTGGAAACCGAACCCCAAAAGCCCAAAGTACTATCTGGAAGTTTCACTACCAGAAAGATGCAGAGCTGGGACCAGAATCTAGGTCCATGGGCTTCCCCCGCTGTGTCTCTCACCTGCCTCCACTGCACCACCTCCACTTCCGGTCTCTGTGTTGTAACAAAACTTGAAAATACTTGACCTTCCAATCGGCTCAAATACCACCTGCTCAGTGAGGTCTACTCTAATCATCCTGTTCAAAACTGCAATCCCCACCTTCACAGTCCTTCCAACCTCTCTTACCCTGACCTAACTTTCATTTTTCCCTCCAAATACTCGTCACCTAATAACCTACTGTCATGGACTCAATTGTGTCCCTTCATATGCCAAACCTGCCAGTGTGGAACATATTTGGAGTTAGGACCTCGAAGGAGGTAATTAAGGTTAAATGAGGTCTTAAGAGTGGAGCCCTAATGCAATGTGACTGGTTCCATCAAAGAACCAGAAGAAGAAGAAGAGAGAGAGAGAGAGACACCAGGGATGCATGCACACAGAGGAAAGTCTGCATGAGGACACAGTGAGAAGGCGACCGTCTGCAAGCCAAGGAGAGAGGCCTCAGGAGAAACCAAACCTGCTGACACCTTGATCTTAGGCTTCCAGCCTCCAGAACATAGAAATAAATCTGTTATTTAAGTCATCCAGTCTGTGGTATTTTGTTACGCAGTATTTAGCTTAACAGACTAATCACATGTTATATGGTTTTTAAAATTTATTATGTTAACAATTTATGGCTAGGCGCAGTGGCTACTTGTAATCCCAGCACTTTGGGAGGCCGAAGCAGGCAGATCACTTGAGGTCAGGAGTTTGAGATCAGCCTGGCCAACATGGTGACACCCCATCTCTACTAAAAATACAAAAGCCAGACGTGGTGGCATGCACCTGTAATCCCAGCTACTTGGGAGACTGAGGCAGGAGAATCACTAGAACCCAGGAGGCAGAGGTTGTGGTGAGCCAAGATTGTGCCACTGCACACCAGCCTGGGCGACAGAGTGAGATTCTGTCTCAAAAAACAAAAAACAAAAAATCAAGGTAGGCTTCATGAAGGGAACAATTTTTTTTTTTTTTTTGAGACGCTTTGTCACCCAGGCTGGAGTGCAGTGGTACAATCTTGGCTCCACTCACCACAACCTCCGCCTCCCGGGTTCAAGCAATTCTCCTGCCTCAGTCTCCAGAGTAGCTAGGACTACAGGTGCCCGCCACCACACCCAGCTAATTTTTTGTATTTTTAGTAGAGATGGGGTTTCACCATGTTAGCCAGGATGGTCTCGACCTCCTGACCTCGCAATCCACCAACTTCGGCCTCCCAAAGTGCTGGGATTACAGACTTGAGCCAACACTCCTGGCCCAACAATTTTTGTTTTAACACTGATGTGTCTCAAGTGCCTTGAATAGTGCCTGGTACATAGTTAGTGATGAATATATATTTGTTGAATGAGTAAAATGTGTTGCTCCAAATTAGTGGCATCCAATGGCCTTCCAACATTACCTGAAGTTAACAAAAACTAAGACCTCCAAAATATCCCACCAAAAGCAATCAGAAGTGCTTTCCCTGGATTTAATAATTAGGTGGGAGATAAGACCTTTGAAGTAAAGTTAAAGGCCTTTCTACCTAGACCACAGCATTACTGAAATATCTAATCATCACTTTAACTCTAGCATTACTAAAGGAGGAGTCCAGAAAAGTCTCAAGGAAAGTGCTTAAAATCTAGCCCTTTGGGGACAATGCCACAGGAATCTGAATCAAAGGGAGCAATAATGGGCTACGGAGCAATCCTCAAATACGTACTTCCAACGTCTACCAGGAAGGCTGCTCCTCAGACGACTTGATTTATTTAGCACATTTCTCCCCTTTGCACCTTTCCCCCACTTCTTGGGGGATTTTGCTGGTCACCCTTCTAAAGCTTGCTCTCTCCCAACACCATTCTCCCAGAACCCTTTATAAAGTCCTTTGCAAGGGCACCCTAGTTCATCACGACAGAGTAATTAAATAGGGTGTTTATTAAGTCTGTGTCTTTGATTCTTTGAGGAGGAACAATTTAAAGTGAATGGTTAAGTATTTTTAAAATGCTTCATTGCTGCATCTTTTATTTAAAAACATTTTCAAATTCTAAGATGAAGCTAAGAAAGAGATGCAAAAAAACTATTGAGGCCCTAGAAGCAAATCCCAACTTCTAGAGCTCATTAAGCAGATGCTTCCTGCACATGTAAGTGGTTTCTAGAAGCATTAGTCAGAGTATGTGCTACAAGAGACTTAGGGGGAAAAAGTAAAGATATTTAGCATTGCTAGCACAACCTGGATTTAACAGAACTTCAAAAAGACACTTTAAAAGGCAATAAGCAAGCTGTACATTGCTGGATTATACATTTGCAAGGCACTACATACCAGGTTTGCATTCTGACAATACAGAGAATGACAGAAAATTGTAATGTGCTGAGGAAATGTAAACGTAGCTAACGACATATCAGAAGGGCATGTGGAAATCACTCATTTGCCCAAGTTTTAATTTCCCAAACATTTGGGTCTCGATAGAAGATGTAAAAACAGAAATATGAAGGCTAACCTGCTTTTTTCAATGACCAAAAATATTTACATTGAGAACAGTACCTAAAGCCTATATTTTAAAATTAATATGACTTAATAATTACTATCTTTTAAATTATCCCACTTTACAAAAAAAACCCACATGTGCAGTGAGAGGTGGAACTCAAGACGTTTTCTTTTTCTTTGGGGAAATTGCTAAGAGAAAAGCAACCAATATGACTCATGACATAGTCTTCACTTCATTCCTACTAGTAACACAGGAAGATTTGTGCAGGTGTGGAACTCAACTTGTCAAGGACTTTCACAACACCGGCCTTGACTTCTGTTTATGTATTTGAAAGTTTCTGGATAACTGCACTTTTGACGTGATGAGGAAGCCCCCGCTAATCCAGAGGCTCCTTGTCTCGCTGCTTGTTCCCAGCATCTTAGGACCTG
Source organism: Theropithecus gelada (assembly GCF_003255815.1). Classification (NCBI taxonomy): domain Eukaryota; kingdom Metazoa; phylum Chordata; class Mammalia; order Primates; family Cercopithecidae; genus Theropithecus; species Theropithecus gelada. The sequence continues at coordinate 142,869,149 of NC_037672.1, forward strand.
GGCCACGCTGATGATCAATTACACATACCTCTTAGTTTATGTGCTTGATGGAGGTGGACCACCATTTAAAGGAAATAAATTAGCTTTTTTTGAGGATTTATGAAGGATTCAAGATAAAGGCAAACGTGGGAAAGGAATGGGAAAGCTGCTGGGATAAGATGATTCCAATCTTCCAATTCTAGGAAATTACTATATAACTAGAAAATACTATATATTTTACAATACTTTCTAGTTATATAGTAATTGGGAAAATACTATATATCTTCCCTATTACTAGGGAAAATATATATATCACTTCCTTCTAAAGACCATCATTTGTTTTAACAATGTATACAACTAGCACTTGAGTAATTACACAGGGATCAAGCCTTCCATCAATCACAGGAGATAGATGTTATTACTATCTTCATTTTACAGGTGAGGAAACTAAGGTCCCAAAAGGTTAAGAAACTGATGCCCCAAATCACAGATCTAATTCACAGAGACACTTGCTCAGAGTTTCTCACTGGAAATGCATCCAAACCCTTTCCTTTCTCTCCAAGACACCCAGCTACCTTTAAAAGGGACACTACCCTCAGCAGGTGAACCGCGGCTTTGGGAAATAAGTGATGTGGGTGAATTAAGCGTTGTTCATGAGAAAGGGAAGGGTGGGTTTCACCTGAAGAAAAGGGACATTTTCTGGTAGGAAGAAATCTTGTGAAGATTTGACTAAGAGGATGAAGGGAAGGAACCGACTGCAAAATGAATACTTCTGTTGGTTCCCTCTGGTGAAGGAAAATGACACCTTTTCTTGAGCTTAATAAGACAGAACTCTCTTTCAGTTCAGCATATGGCAATTTTGTAAATGCTGAACTGCTCTGTGAAAAAGCAAGGCCACTGAGAATTTTATTTAGGACCTGACCCTAAACCAGAGCCAAAGACTCTTGAGCCTGGAAGGGACTACAGAGCAATGGTTTTCAAACAGTGTTCCAAGGAACCCTAGGATATGTTTCAGGGGTTCCAACAAATGTTTGTTTTGAATTTAAGTTCTAAAAAAATTATTGTAAAAATTAATTAATTTAAAATTTAAGTTCAAAGCGTACATCATCCACTGCATTATATATAAAACATCAACATACTGGAGACCACTAATATGTTGACAAGTTAATTCAGATTCGTGTAGTAGCCCTTGTAATGCAGTTTCTCCCCCTCTCATAGGAGTGCTGCAGTTCTAGTCATATGTCATCAGTAATGAAGTGGCTGCCTTTGCAATGATTTTTCAAAAAATTCAGGCCTATGCATATGTGTCCATATATAATTATAGCACTACTAGAGCCTACATACATACTTTAAATTAGTGTTTCTCAACCTCAACTCCACTCATACTCTGCACTGGATAATCTGCTGTGAGGAGTTGGGGGTTGGGGACTGTCTTGCACATTGTAGGATGTTTAACAGCATCCTTGGCATCTCTACGCACTAGTAGCCAGGAGTACTTCCCAGTTGTGAAAAAAAAAATTATCTAGACATTGCCAGCTGTCCCCTGGGCATACCTGCCTTAAATTAAATGCAAGGGTAGGTTCAAGTGTATCAAGCGTATCTGCTTGGTGCAGCTTCTGACCACAGCTAATAGATAGACAAATAAACATGTGTAGATATATATGGATATAGCTAGATCTATCATTTATTGAGCACATAATATGAGCTGGGTAATACACAAAGTATTTACCTGTATTAATTTATCTAATTCTCACCACCACCCTTTGAGGTAGGCACTAGTATTATCCCCATTTTGCAGATGAGAAATCTCAGACCTAGAGAGATTAAATACATTTCCCAAATAACAGTTAACTGAGTAATAACCAAGTAGTTGACACAGAATTACAGATGGCTTTAGGGCATATTGTGAGTTTTGGATACTGCTTATCTTCCATTTATTATAAGGAATGAGGGCAGTTGCCAAATGTTGTCAACTTTGAAGCAAAAATTTATACTCTTCTTTAATTGAGGAGATCCTGAAATTACAAGACAAGTTGTTAAAAATCTGTTCCCATTTGCCACTATGTGAAACCGTACTTGTATTTTTTCAAACTGAGATCAGCAAAATAAATTTAGAAATATACAAGATGATCACATTGCTATAGACTCTACTCCTTCATAGCATTGGAGTGTCACATTTTGTGCTCACCGAATAGCAACTTGTCCCCCCTAATTGCTTGGCTTTTTAAATATGTAAATGTAATAAATGTGAACTTTTGAAACAAAATGAAAGCCATTACTGTTTTCCGTTCCCTTATTTTACAGTAAGAAAACACAGGCTCAGAGGATTATACGATCTTTTGAAAATCACACAACTCATTAATGATAGAACCAGAATCAGAGGTTAACTCTCCAGATGACAAGCCGGTGCGGTTCTATCTAACCAAGTTCCCTTGTTAGCAGTGTGTATGTATGTATGTAGGAACAGGTTGGGGATCTGGGATCTTTCAGCACTATGATGTGCTTTGGATGAGAAACTGCCTTCTGAAATCGTAAGAAAAGCCAAGATTTAATTAAATAATAATGAAAAACAGTTAAAAATGACTTTTAAATGTTAAGCGTATTATATTCAAATGGAATGTTTATAACATTCACTAAATATTTTTAAATCTCGCTCTTTAATTTCCCTTAAATCATTTTATAATTAGTGTTTAGTGAAATTTTAGCCATCTCACATTTCTTATTAATCCCCACCTGAGCTAATCCTTGGCCACCCTTCAGCGTCTATGTACCCAAACCAAGACTGTAAAGATCCCTATGAGAGCTATGGGCAAAGGGGAAAAACAGCCTCTGGAGAAGGGTCAAAGGTAACAAGAAGTGAGCAGTGCCTCAAGAACTTTAAAATACATAAAGTTTCCCTGCAAAAACTAAACTACTAAAACCAACCCACAAAGCCATCTGCAGTAATCCACTTAACAGACAGGATATCTCCCTTGTCAAAAGCAGGAAGGACAGGTCCTGGAAAACCAATCAAGCCCTAAGTAAATGTGAAAGAAGTATTTTACATTCCTATTATTAACATGGCCAAAGAATGAAATGTATGAACAGCAATGCAGTGGTTTGCCTGGAGACTAGAAGAAAGAAAACCTGAAGATTGAATAATATATTTCCAACCTTTTTCAGGAAAGTCAGTATCCACCTGCCCCAAATGACATCTCCTCTTGACTGCTATACTTGTCATTTAAAATTAATATGCTGATATTCTTATTTACAGATCAGTTTGTAAATGATTTTTGTCATTGTGGATCACCCAGAGAGTCTGAAGAAGTCTGGACTGTGGCAGACCATGAAATGGCTACGATTCCCCCCTCCAAAGGCCCACCTCTTTACAGTGTGACTTTGTAGCTCCTCCCAAGAAGAGGAAGAATATACACGCAACTCCATGGTTCCAATTATCAGACCCCGGGAACAACATGAGTAAAGGTAGAAAAATGGAAACGAGAAGGGTATGTTCATGAGCTGGTGAAGACTGTTAACAGTGTTCTTAAGACGAGTGGGGAGATGGTTACTCAGGAGAAAGGAGCTGGGGCTGAGCATGGTGGCCTGCGCCTGTAACCCCAGCTAATTGGGAGGCTGAGGTGGGAGGATCGCCTGAGGTCAGGAGTTGGAGACCAGCCTGGGTGACAGAGTAAGACCTCATCTCGAAAGAAAAAAAAGACAAGACAGGACAGGGCAGGACAGGACAGGAAAGGAAAGGAAGAGAGAGAAAGGAAGGAAGGGAGAGAGAGGAAGGGAGGAAGGGTGGAAGGGAGGAAGGAAGGAAAGGAGGAAGGGAGAAAAAGAGCTAGACAGACAGGAGCATGATCTGATGCAAGAGGTACTGGAAAAGAGTCCATCAGAAATGCTGGGTGGATGGGTGGGGGCAGTGCTGGGGAGGAAAAGGCATCAGGGAGGGAGCTGGAGGGGCAACTTGTAGGCATGAGGAGGAGGCTGCACATGAAGGGATGGAGTATAGATAAAAATTTCAGTGTAATTTTGAAGACATAAAAAATTTAACCAGATTAGTGACTGAAAGTGCATGCATTAGAAATGATGCCATGGTTTGAAGCCAAGGAAAATAAACAGTGAAGCAGACGGAGGTCAAAAGACAGTTTGCTCAACTGAGAAAAAAAAAAAAATAGGTAACAGCTAATTAAGTAGTCAAGAGCCAAGCTTTTGCAGTTACCCAGAGCTGAATCCTTGTTCTGTCCCTTGCAGTGGAAACCTTTAAGTCTCAGCCTCCTCATCTATAACATAGGTTTACTATTACAGACCCTATAGGGCTGTGGTGAAGGTTAAATGAGAAATTACATGATGTGGCTGGCACAGTGTCCAGCTCACTGTAAGCCATTTGATTAATTATAGTTCTTATAATAATAATAGTAGAAGCAACAACAATAATAACAACAGTAGTAAAAAGAATGGCCTTCAAGGAGAATGACACTTCTCTTTGTTTTTACAGATACAATAGGCTTTGGTAAAATTTCCCAGGGGCCTATCAAGATAAAAAATCACTCTGATGGCAATTCTGGAACTAGGTACACTCTATCTAGCACAGTCAGGAAAGAAAGGTCTGGATTCCAGTCATGACTCTTTTACAGTTATTTACCCCAAGTCTTGGTTTTCTCATCTACATGCTTGTTATGAAATGATGTATTTAGAAATATACCGTACGCTGTGAAGCTTTACAGAAATATCAGTTGGCCCGACTCTTACTGCTCTATTTGTACTAAATAATTCCTAAGATGCCTAAAACTATTAACACAAATTCTAAAGTTGTCTGACATAACAACATCCAGAACATGCTGAAATTCTGGCTAATTCCACAACACACAAGAAGGGCAGAGAACAGAGCCAAGTTCCTGCTACTTTCTGTAATTTAGGGGTAGGGAGCCTGGGGAAAAGAATCCTGGAACCACAATGCCTGGATCAGAATCCCAGTTCCTCATGCCTGAAATCCTAGTTCCTCACACCTGTAATCCCAGCACTTTGGGAGGCTAAGGCAGCCAAATCACGAGGTCGGGAGTTCGAGACCAGCCTGGCCAATATGGTGAAACCCCATGGCTACTAAAAATACAAAAATTAGCCGGGCGTGGTGGCAGGTGCCTTTAGTCCCAGCTACTCGGGAGGCTGAGGCAGGAGAATAGCTTGAACCCTGGAGGTAGATGTTTCAGTGAGCTGAGATTGCACCACTGACTCCAGCCTGGGCGACAGAGCCAGATTCCGTCTAAAAAAAAAAGAATCCCAGTTCCACCACCTATTCGTTGTGCTAACCTGGGCAAGACTCCTAACCTCTCCATTTCTCAGTCTCCTCATCTGTAAAATAGGAATACTTATACCACCTACTATGGCATCGCCACGAGGCTCAAAGGAGTGAGCAAGTATTAAATAAAGTAAAAATAATAAGCAATGAGTAACTAGCGTAAGAACTCTGTCCATGCAAGTTTCAACACCTATGTGTGTAAGCAATCCAGGCCCCACTTACTCATAATCCTCCAGGCCCTACTTATAATCCTCCAGGCCCCACTTACTTATAATCCTCCAGGTCCCACTTACTTATAATCCCACCTGCCCCTTTCTTTAACTCAGGTCAGTGCTTGTCTCATGACTGGCAAGTCACTGAAAAATAAGAAAGAGTCACACTTTTCCTCTCATATGAATCACCAAGTTCAATAAAGTCGAGAATTTCAAAAGGGCATTCAAGCTGCTTACACATATAAGGCCCCTGAATGCACTGCTCACATGAGGAATTTTTGTCACAGGATCAGTGAGGGGCCATCACCAGAAAAGCAAGGCAGGGTTAAAAGGAAGGGCCCAACTAAAAATGCAAAGGGAGACTGTCAAAAATCACCTGACTGGAGAAGGCATGCCCAGGCGTGGGGAGTGGGAGAGCCCCCTGGCTGTTGGCACGGCCATCGTAGGGTGTGAATAACACAAGGATGGCATTTACTTGGAAGAAGGCTCATTTGTTGAGATGACTGCCTTTACAGAAAGGCAATCAGAGCCACTGGGCAATGAGGATGACTGGGTTCAATGGGCATCTCCCATCCCTCCTTCTCCAGCAGCACAAACAAAGGTAAAGCAAGATTGGGAGCTACCATTTATACAAAAACTGTATTGTAACTACAGAGGCTTAAAATCGTGTGAAATCGATGGAAGCTGTAGAACAAAGGCCGATGGAAGACTACAGTATATGACACAAACACATTAGCCTACACCCTACATTTATATGTGAACACCTTTGCTGTTTAATGGATGAGCTACTAATAAGTCAGAAACAGTTTAGCTTATATCCATTTGTTCATAAACTGTCTCTGTGAGGCTAAAAGTAAGTTGCTGCTTTAAAGAAGTCCATCTCTCCTAGTTAAAATTATTTTGGTCTCAATTTTACGAAATTAATATAATGTGGGAGACAGCACAACAATTTTTGCTGGCTTCCAAATTAAAAATAGTTGAAATGACATATCTTTTATTTTGGAAAACCAGGGACAAAAAGATATTCCCAGCCAACAAGTGAAGTGCCAAGTTTCTGTCAACTGCTTGGTTATAATTTGGAGACTTAGAATTAAATTTTATATCTTGAAAAGTGTAGTTTTCAGAAAAAGAAATGATGTAAGGCTGTTGTTGCAGGCAACTTTTAATCAGTCTTCTAATAACGATGACCCTCCCATCGTTCAGTGCTCTGCACTGAATCTTGAGACTTTTTAGCTGGAGAAACTCCCCTGTCAGGAGGCCCCCCAAGGAAACACCTGGGGGCTCCATGAACACGACTCACCCAGCCCTCTCTTTCATGTCAACCTTGACCAACAGTGAGCGCCACAGGCCTATCTCATACCACCATGCCCCGTTTCATGGTCTAGGGTGGAGACCACGAGAACAAAACTGCACTGATGAAAACCATAGCTGTACCAAAAAATACTGTACCAGGTACCAAGTTTATATTCCACATCAGTGGTCCTTAGCCCTGGCTGCAAGCTAAAATCATTCTGTACATTAAAATCATTTGAAGATATTAAAGAAAATACCAATGTCTAGGGCCTATCCCAGTGAATCATAATTTCTGGGCCCTGGCATTTTGTGAAAAACTCCCCAGCCAAGGCTAATGTGCAGCCAAGGTTAAGAACTGCTGCTGGCTATGGGCGACAAGGCACAGAATCAGCAGGAACTTAGCTCTCCACAGTCGGGTGAGCACCTATTCCCTGAACACCCTAGCCACGTGACCACTGGCTCACCTGCCCTGACATGCAATGATTTGCATATGCCTTCTGGCTTCCAGGAAAGAGCTGCTGGAACATACAGGCCCGGAGCCCTCTCAGGTCTGCCTCAGTCTAAGCTGTGGGTGAAATCTAAAAAATTCATTTTTCTGTCAGCCCAGAAAGCTGCCCATACAAGCAGTGTTAAGTGGGGGCTCAGTCGGAAGAATGGCTGATAGTTGGGAGAAGGGATTTTATTTCACAATCATACACGTTAAGAAACCTCTAACAGGAGTAGGGGTGGGGGGCATTGAGAGCCCATTTAAAACGGTATTCTATCTACTGACTTTGAATCCCACTGGGTTCCATTCAATCATCTTTCTGCTTAGTTTTAGTTGAAGGAGCAAGAAAGACGCCCCTTAATAACCAGGCAAGAAAGCATCAAGTGTTTTCTCTCTTTTGGAAACAAGTAGGTGTCTACACGCTTGAATTTGTCACTGTGCTCCAGTTTTGCAGACAGTGATCTGGCTGGCACAAAGATTCACAGACTCAGTGCCCACAAACAGCTGCACCCTACAGTACCAGCAGGTGCACGGACAGAGCCCAGCGAAAAAATTCAGTGCAAGAACAATGGCGCCGTTATAACGCCAAGGGACAAGGCCCCAAACTAGCCACTACTTCACTACATTTGATGACGGGAAGAGCTAGAAACTGAGCCGCAGCTCCCTGGGATTTGGCCTTTTTGTCCCTAAATCATAACCACAGATGCAGCCAGGTAGGGCACCACAGTGAGAGCAGCTATCAAATGCATGGCCGGACCAACCAGAGGGTAAGTAAAATTTAAAAAAAAAAAAATCGCTCCAGAAAATGTATTCCTTTCCTTTTAACACATCTTCTCCTCTCCTGAGCTGCATTGTCACCAAGTTTACATTTACATCCAAATATGCACACACAAAAAAATTAAGGATGCATCTCACTCCCCGGTGACTTTATAACAGGTTGCTAGGTAACAGTGCATACAAGTCAGGTTTCAGGACCTCCAGTAAGCCACCATAAAATAGCCGCATGGGTCTTTTGCATAAATAGTGTGTGCATTTGTTATCTGTTTTCTTACGCCAATTGATCAGTCAGTAAATATTCTGACTGCCAAACCATAAGCAACTCCCCATCAATAGCTAACTGAAAACACAGATCACAATACAAGGCTTTGATGAGCAATTCTTCCCCCTAACCTATCAATTGGCTTCTCCCCTTGTGTCTCTGCTGCTTGCAGTGCTGACTCCAAGCAGCCTTATCTTATGCTCCCTGAGATTGGGTCTGGAGCTAATTACAGTGTAATGTGGGCACTCAGAGCTGAACCCAGCAGGAGCCATGCATCATACACAAGGGTTTTATCCAAAGACCAAACCTTCCCTGTTCCCACTCACCTTCCTCTAGATTTTAAAACATCCCTGGAGTTATGGAGTAAAGGGAGTAACACCTTACTCAGAGTAATTCACCCCCACTCAGATTGCCCTTGTCTGTTAGGTAAGGAAATGTCCCCCTTTCGAAGCTATGTGATGTGAATGTGTCATTTGCATTCCTTCTCTGGGGATTGCACTATAAGGGCCCATAAAAGGAGCCCCCTTTGCTATCACGGTGGCAGGGAGGACAATCAAGGAAAAACTAGAGTTCCCCTGGAGGTGAAATCCTAAAGGATCAGAACAGCAAACAGGAATGCATGAAAACATGCATTTTCCTACCTGCTCAAAAATTTTTAAATGTAAAACTCAAAGTCTCTAAAAATCACATTTTCTCCTCGATTGGAATAGAAGAGGCAGAAGTCGGGGGAGAGGGGTGATGAGGAGCAGAGAAGCCAGTGTTCTTTAGAGCCACAGTCAGAAACTTGGCCGATTCCAGCACAGGGCCCCCTCACGCTCACTGCCAGCTGGTGTGCTTCACTGTTATATTCCCTGCTCTTTGCCTACTTGGTTCATTTCTGGGACATCTCATTTTCCATCCCCTACCTTTCCTCATTTGTCCCAACTAGTGTCTCCCACTCCTGAGGAGCAAAGATCTGGGGTGAGGGGGACATTCCAAAAGACCCGACTGAAGAGTCCCTGAGCAAAGGGACTTCAGAGTGGAGCTGAACCTCTAATTCACCTGGCAATGACATTTAGTGAAATGCAACTCACAGTCCATTTAAAGGAAGGCAGTGACCAATTATTCTCCATTTAAAAGGGTATTGTCAGTCTCCAAAGAGCTGACATGGCATTTGGAAATCATGGTGGGAACTGCCATCTTCACTGAAATACAGAACCAATTCTCCACCGACCTTCCCCCACCCCCTACATCTCCTTTAAAACTTAAAAATCATACTTTTAAAAGCATAATGAGTAGCCACACAATCTTGCAACATACCTTCTCATTCCAAAAGAGAATGACAGGAAAAACAGAGTGACCTAAGACCTTGATGTCCCTGTTCAACACCACAACTTAAATCAAATATGTTGGGGAAAAAATGATAAAAAAGGAAACATCATGTACAATTTGATGGTGATAGAAAGTAATGTCAACTAATAAGAATACATCTTTATAATTTATACTCCATCTTTTTTTCCCAAATGGATCAGGACAGTTTTATTAAAAAAGAAATTTTTTAAAAAATGTGTTTTTAAATTCCACTTTACATGAGGTCCCTAGAGTAGTCAAATTCAAAGACATAAAGTTGTGGTCTCCAGGGCCTGTGGGGGAAGAGGTGAACTGAGAGTTGTTTAATGAGTTTCAGTTGGAGAGAATGAAAAAGTTCTGGAGATGGATGGTGGTAATGGTTTGCACAACAATGTGAACGTACTTAATGTCACTGAACTGTGCACCTAAAGTGGTTAAAATGGTAAATTCTATGTTAAATATAGTTTGCCATAATAAAAAAATTTCTCGTTTAAAAAAACCTGAAAAACTTCTTAAAGACAGTTATCATTTGCTCAAATTTTAGAAGTCTATAATTCCTAAAAGTAGTCTTTGTATATATGTCCTTTAAAAATCTTATAAATTAAGACAGTAAAGAACTTGAATAATGCCAAAATGAGGTATTCCATACAAGTCCAGTGCAGAAGAGACATGTTAAACAGGGCTCAAGGTCACACAAGCAACTGACACAAGCCTGGCTTACCATGTGACCTTTCCCACATACAGTAAGAACTCATCAAGGGGAAAAAAAACAGAAGCAAATCAACAATCTCTACTGTTTTGAGACCCAAGCCAAAGCAATACTACTTCCAAAGGATTATACACACACAAAGTCAAGGAGAAAACGTATGGAAGTGCAGACTATCCAAATTTAAAGGGACCTTGAAATCATCTAGTTCTACCAGCTTATTTTACAAATGAAAATACTGGTAGACAGAGAGAGAGACAGAGAGAGAGAGAGAGAGAGAGAGAGAGAGAGAGAATACAACCCTATTCAAGTACCTGACAGCTTCATGAGAAAATCAGACGCCATCTTAACAGAGATGTCCTGGCTGAACAATGCTGACGCACTGTTGGCCACATACTCGGAGGGGTCTTTCAGCTTTGTGTGGTTGGCGGGCCTGTCGGCAGCATTCAAAGTAAAGGAGGTGGGCAGGCCGTTATCTTCCTTGGGTTCCTCCTTCACCAGCAAAGGCGAGACGCCAGCCCCTCCCTGGCTAGTCCTCTCTGGAGTGTTAGACGTCATCATGGTCCCCACTAGCTCTGTCCCTCCTCCTTCCCTTTGCTGCCCCAGGCAGGCACTGTCACTGAGGTGGGGAGATCCCTTGACATCTGGGTCTGGGATCTCCTCCTTCACCTTGGCTTCTGTCCTCAGGAAGTGCTGATGGCAACGCATGTGGAGTTTCAGGCTGAAGTGGCGTGAGGAAGTAAAAGGGCACAGCTGGCACTGAAAGGTCTCTCCCCGATCCTGGTGCTGATGAACCTGACGGAGAAGCAAGAAGAATGAGCTAGCCACCGTGCATTTATGGAAAATGCCTTGCTGTAGATCCAAACTATTCATCAATCATTTCCTCACCGGGCAAAGGGCTGGCCTTTGTACCGCAGAGCGTTTCATTACGGGACTCCAGGTAATGAGGCCAATCCCTAAACATAAAGTGGGTCCCTATAGGTTAAGAGTCCATTATTAGGGCCACACTCACAACTGAGGATGCAGCCGGCCAATGGATGCTATTTTGGGTAGCATCCCAATATTCTAGTCATCTGATCTCAGTTGATGTCTTTGGAGAAAGTATTATGAACCCAGCACAATCCAAACTTACATAATTACTAGTTGGGGGTCAAAAGAGGTAACCTGTCAAGTAATTCCTCTCACAATAATGACACTTTGCATGTATCCAATTTTTTGTTACCCAGAGAATTAGTTATGTTTTGCAAACATAATTTCAATTTTCAAAATGCTGCTCTTAGATAATTAAGAATGTAGAAAATAATGTCTCCAGGGTATTCCCGTTTCAAAGACAGAGAAATTGAGGCCCCAGAATAAATGGATTGAGCGAAATTACATACAAAAAAGAAAAAAGCAAGGTAGGAGAAAAACCAAGGTCTGACCCTCACCAAGTATTCTGAGCAAGAGGAAACCAATTTTTCTAAACGTGGCTATAATATCATGCTCCAGATTCTGACGTCTGCAATGAAAGAATGCAGACTTTTAAATCCAGTTCCAGTCTTGCATGCACACGATACCTGTAAAAATTGGGAGAAACTTTTTTCTTCCTGTCACTACCAAATTTAGTGCTTAAAAAAGTGAGGAAATCATTGCATTGGCCTGAGCCAGGCTTTGAGCTGGCAGGTGCTCATAAGCTTGTAACTTCCCCATTCATCTCTGCCAATGCACTTTAGTGCTGACCTGCTACACTCTGCTATTTCAGGACTGGCCCTCCCTTAAGTAGAAACTGCCAATTGTGTAGATGTGGGCCAAATGATTTGGGGAGCTGTGTGATCCGAACAAACAAGTAAGTGATTGGAATCCAAAAGCAAAACAAAACTGACACCTCCTCTTTTAGGGGTGACCTAAGCAGGACTCGAACCCAGGTCTCACCAAGGTTAAAGGCTCACGGGTTAATCCGTTGAGCCACCTGGCCCCTCTGGGTAGGTTTCCTTTCCAAGAGAGCAAGTTTTACAACAGCTGTTTATGCATTCTGAATGCAATCCAAAAGCATTATTCACCAGCCAAAACATACTTTTAAATAATGTTAAGTGACCAACAAAAGCAAAGAAATTAAAAGTTAATGGTGAGATCCTGTCGCTACAGCACCCCACTGTGGCTTTTTGAAAAAAACAACAGAAGAGATTCTGGGTCCCCCAAAGCATGAGTTTCTCAACAGAAATAGCCATATACACTTAAACCCAGTTAGGCAAAGTCTTGATCATGAAAAGGCTTTTCCTCTGCTGGGGTGGTGTGCTGGGGGTGGGGAAACACACCGATTGTCACCAGCTGTTAACATCACCCCTTTCTGTTCTTTCACAACAAAGGGATTTCACTGGGAGCTGATCATTTCATTTGCTTTCCCACAGAATCCCCACCATCTCCTCCAACCAACAGTCCCACAGGACCCTGACTGGTGCTGCCAAAAGCATGCCCCAGAACCAGGTGGTAAAGGTCACGAGGCAGAGAGCTTCCATCGTCCCTGAGAGCAGTGCAGTGGGGCAGATCCATTTCAGAAGTGTCCTTACATCTACTGACCCAGGAGAGGAGAGGAGCTAATCCAAGAACAGAAGCTCCGGAAGCAGCTTCTGGAAGGAGGAAAAGGACAGAGCGCGAGTCCAAGTTCTAATATCAAAAGGGAGCCCTGGATTAAAAACAGTCTGTGTGCATGTATTTTATGTGACTTCTTTTCCACGAGATCCTGGCTTTGTTATATTTAGTTACGGACAAATTAGTGAAGCTTTAAAGGAAAAACAGTGGGTATTTTGTTGACTTTTGCACTTAACAGTTTTTTTTTGAGCTACACCTTCCCAAAGGGACTATATATCACATTTGGCCTTTGAGAGAAGTATTAGCTCTATCCTCTGACTGCAGTTTTTTCCCCCTTCTCTCCTGACATTCGAGCACTTTTCTGTCATAATTTTTATTCTCTTTAGCTTGACATTTGCTTTAAAGACCCTTTTAGTCTACTAAAATGAAGAGATGCTTCTTTAAAGCACGTCATTCTTTCTAGGCCATGTTTAGGGGCTCACCTACCCCCTGGTCATTTCACATAAACAACCCATATCAGGTGCTATTACATCATTAGGGCCATCTCTTCACCACTGGGGCCATTTCTTGGTAGCAGCTGGATGCTTGGGTTGTGGTATTTCAGAGCTTGGGGAAATTTTGGGAAACCTCTACTGCATCCCCCACCAGGGGGACAGGTGAGGGCCTTCACGAGAAGTTACAGCTCCTTAAATGGCAGACCTGAGACTACTAGAACGCAGTACCCTGACTCTTGGTCAGTTTCCCGTCAATACTTCACCAGTGTTCTTTGTCTTAGCAGTCCTCCTCACCTTTTCTGTTCAATTTTAGTTTATGAATTCATGTTGAATTCCTGTATCTTCACTTATCCAGGAAAATTTTAAAGGACTTAATGGAAATCTGAGATAACCCTGAGGAAGCTGGAGGCCTTTATAAGCTCCTTCCACAGCAGGTCATAAAAACATTTGCACAATATATTATGAAGGAAAGGTGGGCTAAAAGAACGTACAGTGACTAGGACATAATAGGATAGAGTAAGTACTATAATACAAATATAGTAAGTACTATATTTGTTGAACAAAGAAAGTAGAATCTCATTTTTCTTTAAAAAAATTGATATACCAATATAAAAGAATATACATCAAAGTGATAATGGTTATTTATCATTCTGGGTGATGGGATTAAGGATCAATTTTATATTCCTTTGTTTATCAGTTTTTCTAAGTTCTCAGCACTAGAGACAGATCACGAAAAAGGGAAACGGAATAAAATTTATTTTAGAGTAATTTTTTATACCATTTCATTGATTATTTCTAAATGTGAACAAACATTAATGTATATTCAGATGGTTTTCGGATGATTACTGTATTAGCTACCTTTACTGAATGTTGTTTCTCCAGGCTAGGCACTGTATTAAGTGCTTTATGTGCATTATCTCATTTAACTCTTATAACAACCTCATGAGACAGACTGTAGGATTATTATCTCTATTAGTGGAAACAGAGGTTTGGAGAGGTTAAATGATTCCTTCAAAGTCTCACAGCCCCTAAGGTGGAACTGAGATTCTAACTAGGGTTTCTCTGACCATACAGTTTGAGATCTTAATCTCTGGCTATACTGACCCCACTTCTTAGGCAGAATTCATTTAGAAAATCTGTCCACGGCCGGGCACAGTGGCTCACGCCTATAATCCCAGTACTGCGGGAGGCCAAGGGGGGTGAATTGCCTGAGGTCAGGAGTTCAAGACCAGGGTGGCTAACATGGTGAAACCTTGTCTCCACTAAAAATACAAAAATCAGCCAGGCGTGGTGGTGCACGCCTGTAGTTCCAGCTACTCAGGAGGCTGAGGCAGGAGAATCGCTTCGAGCCAGGAGATGGAGGCTGCAGTGAGCCGAGATGGCACGATTGCACTCCAGCCTGGGTGACAGAGCTAGACTCCGTCTCAAAAAAAAAAACAAAACAAAAACAAGTCTGTCCATCCACATTTGTAGTATCTGGTGGATGTAGCAGAGGATATCTACCCATAAGACTACAATCATTATATTTCCAGGTAGACTAGATTTGCAAAATGTAGCAAAATTAAAGTATATTTAACCAAATAAAATCATGAATGCTTTGATTAAAAAAAGAACAGCCAATAAGTGAGATGGAAAGCAGGGACAAGAAAGAATATACCATTTGATAAAATTAAACTTGCATGAGCTTTTCTCACACTTCCCGTATCAAAAGCTCAAGTCATAGCTCAACAGGTTAGGACACCATGAGTTTGAATAAAGTAGTAATTTCACACAACTGCTTTATCGTACTGGTTATTGATTTGTTCTGAAAGCATTCTAAGACCCCACGACCCGCAAAGCCCTTGCAGCTCTCATCTGTGACACTGCCATGGCCGGCCGTCTGTGTCATCAAGGCACCCAACTTATCTCCCTGTAGTTTCAGGGTCAGTAGTTCCTGCTATTGAAAACCCTGCTTTTTTTCCATGGGTTTATAAATAGGTTGTTTTAAGTGACCCCGAGCTGAAACCAAGCTTACAAGGTGTCAGGCTAGATGCAAGTTTTCTGCCCGCTGAAGCTTTAAATTTGCCAGACCTGATTTCTAAACACAGCTTAGGAAATAGTAACTAAAACAAATTTTCATTTTAAAGGCATTTCTTTTGAAGTCTCATCCTACTAATGAAATTCAACTTTGCAGGTTTAAAATATAAGTTTTTACTTTGGGAAGAAGTGACAGAGGATGACGAGGGTTAAAGTAAAAACTAAGTCGGCTGAGTAAAATTCAGCCAACCAGAACTCCTGGTTAAATGGATTCTGAAGATGAAGGGCATGCAACTCCCAGGAGACAAAGGCAAATGATAGAAAACAAATTACATCATGGATTTAAATTTTTTTAATCTTCCAAGCTATTTCCTAAAGTCAGTAGAGGTTCTATCTGGTCACACTTTTTTAGAGCTATAATTCTGAAGAGTGATTACTTATCTATTTAGAAGGATTAGATCGCAAGATTTCCAAATAAACAAATACCTTAATTATGTCCACACATTATGCTTCTTATGGTAGGAAAGGAAACACTTTATAAATAATGTCAACAGTCAAATCATATCAAAACTATCAGTGAAGATATGATTGCTATTAAGATGCTCAATGATAGTTATTAGAATTAAATAACTTCCATTGAAAATTCCTGTGTCAGACATGTGGCTAATATTCTCTCTTTAAATACTAATGACAAGTCTTCCAGACAAACATTATCATTCCCATTTAACAGAAAAGAAAATTCAGAGTCTAAAGGTTAACTTGCTCAAGACCACTTAGCTAGTAAGTTGCATAATAAGATTTCAATTCAGGTCTATCAAATTCAAAAGCCCATGCTCTTTTGATCCCATGAGATTCCTGCTTGATTCTGAGACAAAACCCTTCACATTAATGGGGTCAGCTAAAAAGATTTCCATCTAACTAAGTTTTCCCCCATCTCACATAAGAGGGACTCATGGATTCTAGTCAACTCTTCTGTACATGTTTAGTGTAGGTTTGAGCTCCCCAGTTGTTTCTAATAGGACATTGAAAATTATGTCCTTGGATGTTTGGTAAATGTAATCCTGGGAATTATGATAGCTCAAACAATGACAGCCTCAAGGAGAGCTACAGTCTTGTTAGAAAGGGCCCCCAAGCCTCTCACAGGGCTAAATAAAGTTAAAGGCCAGGTGCCTTCAATGTCTTCATGCCTCCTACACAGTGTCTCTGCGTGTTCCTCTGAGTTTGCAAGCTGGAGAGTAAGGCAGTAACAGACAAGGGCTCTCTCTCCAGGAAGGGGAGCAGGTTCAAGAGCCCCCTCTTTGGTGCTCAGTCCAGCAGCTCTTCCTGAACTTGGCTTTCCCTGCTTCTTGCTGTTCCCCAACCCTGCCTCTGGGTGCCCCAAGAAATGCGTCAGCACACAAGCCAGGCAGGCTGCTGCTCCCCTATAGGAGAGGACCACCCTCCAGTAAGTACATTATCTGGATATTGAAGGTTCTCTCTGCCTTTAAGTTCTTGGCTGCAAAGTGGACATTAACACCTTTCTGTTGAATTCTACCTTGCTACACGGAGTACTGTCATCCACATGCTCCATCAGTGAGGCGCCCTCCCTCGGCCAAGAGGGAGGTCAACTTGCACCAGACCATGTACAGGAGCCCTGGCTGTGCCTGCCTCTCCAGGAGGTGCCGTCGGTAGGTGGCTTACCTTCATGTGGGATTTGAGATTGTCCTTGCGAGCACACCGGAATGGACAGAGCGGACACTGATGACTTTTTAAACCTGTGTGAATCACCATGTGCCGCTTCCAGTAACTCTTCCTTTTAATAACCAAACCACATATTGGACACTGGAAAGGCTTTCCACTTTCCTCTTCTGAGGCTTGGAAGAAGGAGAAAGAAAGGAACATTAAGGAAAACAAAAAGGTACATTGCATCTGGCATTAATTCACATACACTGCCGTATAAAAAGCACTAAAAATGATTTGGGGTTTTTTCTTGACAATTCCGAGATTTTATCCATAAGAAAGTTTTAGTACTGCTTTTCTTCAGGTAGAAACCCATATTCATCTAGTTACTTTCATCTGGGCTCCATTTTCCGAAATCTGATCATCCTGCCTTGTGAAAGTCTGACTTCCAGAGGCCATCCAGCACAAAGGAAGACATCTGCAAAGGGGCTTCGCCCGGCCTGTCCTAACTCAGGGCCCAGGGGCACCATCCACAGTCAGAGAAGCCTGAATGCAGGGGCTTTGTTTCCTGAAGGAAACTGTCAGACTCAAGTCCATGTCTGAATTCCTGAACTTGGAAAACAGTGAGAAATAAAAACAAATCACATGGGACAGAGAATAATGCACTGCTCCACACTGAAAACCAAACAGCTATCATAAACCTCACTCTCTGAACTCCAATGGAGACAAATTTTTGGATCCCTACTGCTGACTTGTTTAGTTGTGGCTTGAGCAGATGCTGCTGCCAGTGTAGCCATCAGGGGGTCTTAAGGTCAGGGTTTTTGACCCTTTTATTTCTGTCCCTTTGGTAGCCACTAACAATATGTGCTGGCTTCCTCTGCACGGTGACTGGGCTTTGCTGACCACTTTCGGAAGAGCTGCAATGGGGCCACGGCAAATGCTCCAATCTTTCAAGAAATTAAACAAACCAACTACCTCCTCCAAATAAAGCTAAAGTCGTTCTCAAAGTGAAGGGTCTCTGTTGTGACACTACTGCTAAACTTCTGGTCTACCAACTTACATTGCTCGGTGCCACACTAGCCTCTGCAATTTGAGGATACAGGGAGTAAAAATAAGCAGAATCAAGGGCTTAGACATTTCTTTCTTAATCATAAGGAATCAGAAATATTTCAAAACCAGTTAAATGACTTGGCATATGTGCCCACAATAAAATATAGAAAGCACTTTTAAAAATGAGCTAGATCTACAGACGATGATATAAAAACATGTCCAAGATATTAGCATTGGTGGATAAAGCAAGATATAAAATCATATATCCAGGGTGATTCTATTTTTGTTTTCTAAAAAAATGGGGATCAGTCACAGCTAAAACCATTAGGTGAAATATTAGCAGGGAACTTTATAAAGGATGGATCAAGTTGACAACACCTAAAACCACTAATTAATCTTAACATTACTAAAAATGGGGCAGATACCGTGTACCTTCTGATGTCATCTGTGAAATGTCCTTATAAAAAATGAAACAATCCTCTATATAACTAGCCCTTTATTGGAAATACAATTGATTTTTTTAAAAAAGTGTTAAACACACCAACGGGATGAAATCAGCCAAATCTATAACGTGTGAATTCCTCAGGACAAATGACCCAGTTTCTTCAACATGTAAATGGCATTTTTAAAAGAGAAGAGGTTATGGAAAAATAAAGACTTAAGAGATATATACAAAAAAATGCAAGGTGTGAAGCTTATTTGGATTCTGTTTAAATAAAACAACTGTAAAAGGACATTTCTCAGATAATTGAGGAAATACTGATTATAGCTTGGGTGTTCCAAAATATCATTTAGCAATTGTTATTCCTGTTAGATGTGATAGTGGAATTGTGGTTATTTTTTTAAGTCCTTATCTGTTGAAGATATATACATGGAAGTATTTACAAGAAAGCTGACCATGATGTCTGGGATTTGCTTTAAAATACTTGAGAAAAAATAAAGGGAGGGAATGGGAAGAATGGCATTAATAAATGGAACAAACAAAAAATGGTATCTTTTTACTTGCATGAAAACTTTCTGGAAGCATACCCAGGAAAACACTAAGCAGTTATCACTGAAGGATTGTGGATTAAAAGGAAGGAATCAGGAGGGAAACTTGTGTTTTCATTTCACATCCTTCTGTACTATTTGAATTTTTTAATGTACACGTTACCCTTCTAATTTTAAAAGAAAATATTCCCAAGAGTATACTTTAAAATAATTTCATCATGTATTTATTAGGTCAACTGAGTCTCTACATACAAAGGAACACTTCAAATGGATGGAACCAGAAGGTTCTGGAATAAAGTTAGAGCGTTCTAAAAATGCAGTTTTACTAATACAGGTCTATTGCTTAGCTCAACCATGCAACTTGAAAAAGAATCAAGTCTGGAAATTCTACTTGTGACGTGTTCCACCACATGTATTTCCTTTTGTAATTAGGGGAGTAAGAGGAAATGAGGGTTTCCTTTTACTCTAGGAAGAGCACACCTTGTAGACACACATAAACAAGCATTTTTATTAACCCCCTGTAGCTTTTCTGCTGTCTGTTTTCGTGAATTGCCTCTGCCGATCTGGAGTCCTATTTGTAATCATGTCTCTTGTCTTCTATGCTTCCTTGTCATTTCCTCCACCCTGATATTTTGATCATGAAGACTACATGATGAACAACAGACTGGAGAGAAAGGACTGAATGAGGCCTCTACGTGAAATTACTGTCATACACTACGGGGAAAAAAATCATAACAATGTCTATTTGGGGTTGTAAGAACATCAAAATAATAGGAAAGAGATAAACAAACAGGCTGTCATTGATCCCCATCTTCAAGAAGTATGTCCCACTATCAGATTCCTAAACTACCTAATTTTACAGAACTGTCTGGAAGAGGAGAGAAAAATTGAGATGTCTTCCACTGACCTGAGATTTCATAGCACACCATAGCAAGGCAATAAAAGGGCATTAGCTGAAAAAATGAACTCCGCCGGCTTCCCCTCACATCTTGCCTTGCCTAATGTGACCAATGCATTTCCTATTCTTTCTGAGACCCACAGTCTTCACCTTAATCAACAATTCTTTATTTCAAATGTATTACAGAGTACATTACATTTAACCCTGCATATTACTATTTCATATAAATCCATTTAGCTATGCTTCCTTAGTTTTAATTAGTAACAAAATACACCAGTTGGGAACAAATTAGGGTGCACTTGAACTGACTAGGAAAAAAATTAACACACAATGAAGAGAAACTAACTGCAAGAAATGCGGTCAAATAGCTACACTACGATAATTTTTGAAATTTTTAACTGATCACAGCAGGAAAGGAAGACGACAGAAACCAAATGATAAAAGAAACTCAAGTACCATGATTGATTTTCACCTTTGGCCAGTAATCTCCCCTGATAACATCTGCATTTTTATTTATTCAAGAAAGAAATTTCATATTTTAGTAGGATGCTCTCTATGTGTTTATGATGTTGTTAAGTACTTTAAAGAAGGGAGGAAGTAAGGTTGTATTCTATTTCGTATGCCAAACTATTTTCAGGGAACTGACAGCTGTAAATTTCACTTAAAGTTAGAACCTAAGGAAATATGACCACTTCCTCAGAATGAACCATACACTTTTGAGGCAACAGGATTGAAATGTTCATAATTTTGCCTAGTTTACAACTGCCTAATAAATAACTTTTCCCAAGTATATCACTAGCTACTTATTATCACTGCGAACAACACTAAATTCCACCAAATGCTAAGAGAACCAGTGGGATGAATAGCTGCTGATCTGCTCCTCTGGAGATAACTATTCTCTTCATAGGCAGTAATATTATTGGAATAAAAGAAATAATGAATGTGCACAAGACACCTGTCACATAGTAAATAGAAGCTACTTGTAGTAGCAGTTGTTGTATTAAGAGTAGTGACAATAAACAAACTCTACACATGCCCTGCAAAGCTGAAAACTCACCATCAGAGCAGATGTAAATCTAAACAACTAACATCACATAATAAATACACGGTTCAGAGCTTGGCCCAACATGGTAGTTTGTCACTGGAGCCAATATGAAACACATAAGCAGAAGTCCATAGTGTGGCTCAGGTAGGGTCTGGCTCAGCCTAGACAAAATACTGATGGATAATCCAGCCCAGCAGGGAAAAAAAAGACATGGAAAAGATAGTAAAGAGTGGAGGGAGGAATTGGCTGCAGTAGGGCCTGGAAGTCCTTACCTTTGTGTCTCCAGCACCCAAACAATGCCAGGTACAACATATAATTCAATAAGTGTGTGTTAGACCATAAGGAGATTAAATGAAAAAGGTTGGGTTAAGGGAATAGAGAGAAGTGAAATGAGGGCTAGAAATGAAAGGAAAAGATGCAGGAGGCTGCCAGTAAGTCCCAGTGGAACTTGTGTTAGGCCAAGAGTGTGTGTATGCCTTTCACATAGTGCCCCAATACACATTCTAAATGAATGGATGGATAAACAGGTAAATGTTCATGTACTTAGACCTCAGCTATTTCCAAAAATGAACCTGGAGCAGCTTATATTAAAAATGCATATGGTATGACTACATCATTAATAAAGTACAGTGATATATGTTGAACTATTTATAATGAACAAGATCTGCCCAAAGCAGAGATGATCTTGTGGGAAGCTTGATAGCGAATTTTAAGAAGCAACATTAAACTCAAAAATTAGGGGGAAAAAAGTCTGTTTTGAGTTAATAAACAGAGTTTTAAAACACTGAGCAGTAAATATAAGCAAGGAATTCTAAAACAGGAAAGGATCTTGCCGATCATCCAGCTCTGTTTACAGATGAGGATACTAAACTGAGGTGGTATGCCGTGAGTCTCTCTACTAGTTAGTGGCAGAACTGAGATTACAGCTCATCTCTTCACTTCTGGTTTGCTGCTCTACCCTATTGCCTATGCATAAATCCCCAAAACAACAACAAAACTTCATTGGGCTAAAAAAAAATTTTTTTTTTTAAATCATGGAGGGTTGTAGTAGCTTAACCGCTTTAACACAAAGGTATTTTAAAAACAAATGTAACTGTTTTGTAGGCTTTGAAATCAAACTTCCTGTTGTTCAATCCTATGTGGTGATTTGCAGCAGGTCAACATAACTTGCAATTGGATAGTTTCTGCATATAGACCTTACCATAAACTTAAGAGTTCAAGATGCCTGGTGACCCTGGGTCTGCATAATCTGTGCATTATCATGGTCTTCATTCTGGACCTACTAACACTACCGGTGCACATCTGTGTAGGATGACGACCCATCTTCCTTCCTAACAATACACATGGATTTTAAATCTTTTAACAGAATTGCCTTGTCATGTGTCTCAAATGCTATTTCATGGCAACAAAAACAACCTAGATTAGCAATGGATGTCCCTGGGTTTATCTGTTATTATGGATGCAGACTTTATTAATGCCTATTTTAACTAGTAAATATTCAGAGAAGTCTGATATCTACAGCCATACTAAGTTTAAATCACTGCAAAAATATAATTGAGATGAACGACGGACAGTTCTAAAAATCTTTGTTAAAAAGTGAATTTTCTAAACAGGTTCACGTGTGGCATCATTCTCAGATTAAGGCTGATTGAGACTTATGGCCGGGCCCTGTGGTTCATGCCTGTAATCCCAGCACTTTGGGGGCCTGAGGAGGGTGGATCACTTGAGGCCAGAAGTTCGAGACCAGTCTGACCAACATGGCGAAATCCCATCTCTACTAAAATTACAAAAATTAGTCGGGTGTGGGGGTGCATGCCTGTAGTCCCAGCTTCTCAGGAGGCTGAGGCACAAGAATTGCTTGAACCGGGGAGGCAGAGGCTGCAGTGAGCCGAGATTGCACCACCGCACTCTAGCCTGGGCTATAGAGCGAGACTGTCACAAACAAAAGATTTACTATAATAACCATGGGCCTAATGGGAGTATCAGGAGAGGTGATCTCCCTCTCTGGACTTTGTATGCTTTTGCAATAATTTTAATAACATCACATAAATATTAAAGAAAACAGCAGCCAGAAACCCGCTATGTATTGACCCACAGGAAATATTCTTAGTTCTCAGCTGTATGAGACCAGGTTTGCTTCTAAGAATATTTACATTTTATTCAGTACAATAAGATGTTTTGGAGACCCTCTCTCTGAAACCCTCCCTGTTATTTCTTTTAACCAGGAGTATGGCATCCTGGGAATCTTGTTGGCCTTCTACAAGAAACTTTGTCTTTAAAATAAAAACCATTTATTTTATTCTTAGCTGCAACAGAACAGTAGCTTCAAAGAGAATTCAGTCAATGTGTGACATTTATCTTTATAGCAAATGGACATAATCTTCCCTCTATCGTGTCCCCTTTCAGAGGAGCTGTGTAGCATGTGCTGGGGGCGTAGGGTCACATGAAAGAAACCTCCCCCTCAAGTGTCACGTCTCTCTTGCAGGGCGGAAAGGCTATCGAGTGGTGGACTCTTGAAGGAATTAAATACACCATGACCTGGCAACCACTGAATCCTGTTCAAAAAAGAAGAATAAGGCCAAACCTAAAAGACGATTTTTTTTGTTCACGATTTGGACTTCCCTTGACCTAAAGAAGGTCAAAGAAATGCTGGTGTCTAAATTACTCAAGGCAGAATCAGCTTTTCTAGAACATATCTCTTTGTAACTTAAGAATCAACTTTATATGCCTTTTCTTTTTTTGCACATTTTGAGAAATCGCTTTTTAAAAATGAAAGCCCTGCCTGAAATCAGGATGGTGTGTAGTTTATTTTTGTGGCTTTTTGTTGTTGTTCTTGGGGGTGGTTATTATTTGTTTACTTAAGTCATTAGGCAACAGAAACTCTTTTCCCTGCTGTGAGAGGCCATTGCACCTATGTATTTTGAATTAAACTAAGATTTCCTTCTAAGGAAGAGGAAAGAATAATAATGACAAATGTTCTGAAACAGGGGTGATGGCTCTCACCACATTTCCATAATGCTTCTTAGGTAAACTGAAGGTACATCCCAATCCAGCCCCAGGTGGCCCCCAAACCAACAGTACAATGTGTGGAAGGTGGGGGAGGGAGGGAGAGAGAAGAAAAGGGAGTTGGGGAGGGTGGAGGGGACAGATGGAGATGACCCACCTTTCCTTCCACTCCTCAGATGCCAAAATCAGGGATCCCCAGTAACACCAAATCGTGTACCCATGATACAAAGACAAATAACAAAATTAGATAATCTATGAACTCCTTATTAACCCATAATCTAGCTAGGCTGCTGGGAAGTGATGACATTCACTTTAACTGAAAAGAGTGAGGGCATCCCCTCTTCTGTTTCCAATCCATGCAATAACAAACAGAACTTGAACGCAGGATGTGTCCACGTGGACATATGGAATATTTTTTGGGTAACAATTTCAAGGACCCTCAATTTCTTGGCAGTGATCTTTCCTCATGCATGAGTTTTACAAAATGAAAGATTTTTTAAATAAAATTACTCTGCCAATGAAGCTGCTTCTTCAAGTCTTAGACTGTGAACAGAAGCATGTTGAAATGGGGGAGTTGGGGTGGGGAGGCCTCACGTACAAGTCAATCAGCGCAGGGTTCTATAACCCAAAGCTGAGAAGTTCCTTTCCCTCCTCTTTCAGTTTGAACATTCTGAACATCCATTGATTAAAATATTAAGTGTTTCAGCAATATAATAAATTTAGTAAAAAGCAAAGTAAGAAACGATTTCTTATAGTCTCCTATATTCAATTATTCTGAGAACCCCACTGAGTTGCTGGCATAGATTAAGTGCATTTAAACAAAAAAGGAACATAGTTTTTCCCTGAGGTGTATTTCCTACAACAAAACAAACAAAAAGTCTACCATTCACTGGAAGCTCATGACCTCTTTCTCATCTTTACATGTATCTAGTTGTTTGAGCGAAAAAAATTATATTCACAACTATTGCTGGTTATACCCGAGACTACTTTAATATGACAAAGCTACTACAGTTCGGATTTCAGGAAACATGGTTTTATCAGTCATTTCCTTCCAAGTCTTCAATCAACTAAAGTTTATTATTAATTCTGTATAAGCTTTTCCAAGTAACAAATGTCCACTTGAATGTCTACTAGAAACACCATTCACACATTTATTGAATAACTAGATATGCAGAATATATATATAATTATTATTTTCATTTTTAAATTTTTATTTTTTTGAGACAGAGTCTCATCCACGCTGGAGTGCAGTGGCAGGATCTCAGCTCACTGCAACTTCTGCCTCCCAGATTCAAGCAACTCTCCTGCCTCAGCCTCCTGAGTAGCTGGGATTACAGGTGCACACCACCATGCCCGGCTAATTTTTGTATTTTTAGTAGAGACGGGGTTTCATCATATTCGTCAGGCTAGTCTCGATCCCCTGACCTCATGTGACCCACCTGCCTTGGCCCCTCAAAGTGCTGGGATTACAGGCATGAGCCACTGTGCCTGGCCTAAAATTTTTTTATATATAGCCATACCTCTCTTTCTACCGCTATCCCTAAATGAAATTTCTATAAGTCAAGAGTGATTTTTTTCCAATGTAAAATTACCCCAGCCTCCTTCGCTCTTCTCCTTATTTCCTAATTTTACCCATTTCTCTCCTTATTTCACCAGATGGCAGGTGAGAAGAGAGGAGAAACAGAACTTAGAACTGATAGACAATCCTAGGATTTTATTGACATTTCAGAAACTCTGGAGTGAACAGTTTGAATCACTGAGAGTCATAAGAGTCCCAGATACCCATTTTCCTCGTTGTCTTCTGCTGTTGACTCAAGTTTTGAAGTAACTGTAATTAGCGCATATAGCTCACTCAGCCATTTAAATGGAAAGTTGTCATAAATGCATCAAATTGATGTTAACTATGATCATTCAGTCAATTATTTGCCATTCCAAACCCTCTTCATCACTGTTGTTGAAAATAATCAAAAGTTGGCTAGATACACACAATGGCAATGTTTGTACCGATGAGGATGCACATAGCCTACTTCCTGCTCCAGTCTGGCAGGATATCCTTAAGAGACATCTGAAACCCCAACATGCATCCCCAGGAGCGTGTATTTATCATGCACACAATTTTAAAGCAAACCAGAACAAGAAATAGTGTTTCCACTGTGAGAATTCAAGTGACTAAATTTCTCCCTAAAAAGATGAATAATTGTGAATGCTAAGGTCCTATATGACAGCGATTTCTCCTTTGGAAAGACTGCCTCCACTAGAAAAACCTTAGGATTCAAATTTTCCACATGCATATTCCTTCAAAATTGGATTGTCTTTGAATTAAATAAAGCATTCACAGGAAATGTGTTGATTATGTTTGATTGACAATCTTTTTTAGAGTTCTTATAGGACAAGAAATTTTAGAAGAATAGGATACGTGAAAAGGGCTTAAATTCCACAAAAAGTAATAAAAATGCTAACATAAAAGTATATGCTGTGATAAATTAGGGCAGAGTAGTTCCTGATTGTACAAAAGTCCATTTGTGATGGAGGCAGCAGGAGTGTGGGCTCTCCCTTGTCCACTATTTCAAAAGCAGTGGGTTTTTTTCCCCTATGTTCAGTGATGCCATGCACTCCATGACAAAGATGCTTTGATCTTCTCCCATTAAATATATCTTGTATGGACCTAGTCTGAACTTAGTAAGAAAAAAAAAAATCATTTGTATGAAAGGGAGGGAATGCTGCGTGTCTCTAAGATTATTCATTACCTTTCAAAAGTGAAGCTATTTGTGAAGTCTTTGTGTAATACGTACATGAAAGACTACTATGCTGCTTACTTAAAGTATTTTTGTTGTGCTCTTGCTTTCTATTCCTGCCTCAGATCAGATGGGGAACCCAACAGAAAAAGGCAACGAATAAGACACCATGGTTTATAGTCTGGAGGACTTACACGATGATTGAAAGAAAAGATGCCATACCTGAATTGGAGGGTTTAGAAACTCTTCCCTTAGGAACTGGGAGTAATAATAATTCCAGGGATTGTGGTGGTGGTGGTGGAGGTGGTGGAGGTGGTGGTGGAGGTGGCGGACTGACTTTTTCTGGTTTCTTCTCTGAAGGCGGGGGCGGTAGAGGGTCCTCAGGCAGCAGCGATGACTTCTCAGCCAGAAGACTGCCCGCAGCCCTTGCTGCCACCTCCTTCAGAAGGGCCGCTGAGGAAGTCATAGAAGCCAAGGAAAGGAAGGAGCTGGCCGGTGGAGGGTGCTCCTGACCGGGAGTCAAACTTCTCTCACTGACCTTCTTGGACAAAGCGGCCAAGGTAGAACTGGCAGACTGGGAGCTAAAAGGGGAGGAAAAGGACTCAAATCGCATGGTCTCCTCAGTCCTGGTGAGAGATTTGTCCTGCAGAACGGCATTGGCTGCAGCTTTCAGTTTTAGGATGGCTGAATCCGGAGACAAGCTGCAGGTGGTGGTTGAGTTTGGCAACCACTTACCTTGATTCCATATAAAACGGTTACTTGGAGTGTATTGGTCATTCTGTTCCTGCTTCTCGGCCAACTTCCTGGCCAGAACACTGAGCTGCTGGGCGTGGTGGGAAGGTGGGGAAAAGGAGAGGTTCGAGCCAACGTTCACGGGGGACTCCACTCTGCCATTGGCCGTGGCTGCAGCATCGAGTTTGAGGGAACCAGCCTCCAGCAGCCGCCTCAAGTTGCTGCTCAGGGGCTTGTTGGAGCCTGGGTCATCGTCACACAAAGAAGACACTCCCGGGGAAAGGTGATCTTGACACTGCAGTGAGTCTCGCAGGACCTCACCGTCCAGTGCCACCAGCTCCAGTGTGTGGCTGCTGGGAGTGGTGCTTCCCAAGGAGGTGTCGGGGGACGTGGACTGCTCCTGGATCCGGTCCTCCAGAGACAACTTATAGTTCTCCTGGACTTCCCCAAAGGATGCTTCTGACGGAGTCTCTGAAGAGTTTCCATACCAGTGTTCTCCTTCACTGAGCTCTCCCTCCGCCTCTTCCTGCCTACTAACATCTGGGGAGAATTAAGAAGATCAGGTTTACTCCCAAAGTGAACAATAAGTAAGTCTCAAGACATTCAAATGGAGTTGATGACATGCTTTCTCTTCCCTTCCACCCAAGAACCAAATGAAAGGTGGCAACAGCCTTAACAGAATGTCAGAGAGACTTGGCAGAAGCCTGAAAAAAGTAAAAAATGCCAAACAGGCAAAGGTAAAAACGTACCCAAGTAGTCCAGATAAGCTGAAATGGAAAAGAAGGAAAAAGAAAAATAGATATGGTAAAGAGGTAATTGGATGAAGAAACTGCTGTTTTCAGGGAATGGAGGGAATGGAAAGAAGCCTATAACCTTGTGAAAAACCAGCACAGTATGTTTAGCACTGTGACAGAATGAGAGAGGCAGCCTGGCATAGTGGGACACAGACCATGAGACACAGACAGTGGGAAGCGCTTCCCTACTTTCCAACTCCATGACTCTAGGCGAGTCACTGAGCTGGTTTGAGAATCCACTTCCTCCAATCTAAGATGCAATTCATTTTTTAAAAAGCTTATCAAAAATGTAAATAATACCTGCTTAACTCACTCCATCAGTTGTTATGAAGCTTAAATCATAATAAGCGTGTGATCATGTTTTGAAAACAGTCAAGTACTGTATAAAATCAGACTTCATTAGCAAACACTACTCACATTTCTGACTTCTGACTGTGACAGTATCTCCCATGTTATGCATGCTACCTATTTTAGGGTCCTCAACTCCAGTTATCATCATGCTTGCCATGTTATTACAGGCAGCGATTAGGAATGTGTTCTCTCCCTCCACTAAGAGTCTCTTTTCGTTATTTTCTATTTATCGATCCACCGCTACCACTCCCATAGCACTCCCATGCACCAGTTAGGCAGGCTCCTTGCCATTCTAGGGGCATTCACGAGCCCTGCCACTTTTCTCACGATATTCCTTCTATCTGAAATGTCTTTCCCCAGAAAAGCTGACTGTCTAATTCTACTTACCCTTTGACACCCAGCTCAAAGGTTTCTTCCTTACAATTCTCCCTGGAACTCTCAGTCAGAATGAACAAAACTAAGATCTTGCCTTCTTGGAGCTTACATTCCAGTGGGGGAAGACAAGTGTCAAACAAAATTAATAAATGGGTAAATAACATAGCATGCCAGAGGGTGATAAGTCCATGGAAAACCACATAGGGCAGGACATGGAGGATGGGGAGTAATGGGTGGGAAGAGAGCTGCAATTTTAAATAGGTGGTCAAGGTGGAGCTTCACAGAAGTGGTGACATTTGAGTAAAGACTTGGAGGAAGTGAGAAACTGGCCATGCAGACGGAGAGTCACTGTGAAGGCCCTGCTGTGGGAACATGGCTGGCACGTCCATGGAGCAGCACTGAAGCCAGTGTGCGTGGAGTGCAGTGAGTGAGGTCAGAGCAGTGACACAGGAGGTCAGAGAATACCATGAGTGAGTGTGTGTAAGCATGCGTATGACTGCGTATGCATGTGTGTGTGTGCATGTGCGCACGCACTGTGGTGCAGGATTGGAGTCACGCCGATCCACAGGATGTTGTGAACTGCAGGTACATCTTCCGAATTTGGCAAAACTGGGGACCACTGGATGGTTTGTGGCAAGGGAGTATTATGACATGACTTATGTTGTTAAAGCATTGTTCTGGCTGCTGTGTGGAAAACAGACTCCAGCTACAAGGATGAGCACCAGGAGGCCAGCTAGGAGGCTAGAACCCAGGTGGGGATTATGAAGGCTCAGCTCAGGACTGCAAGGGGTGAGAAGTGACCCAATTAGGTACATATTTTTATTGCAGAGCCAACATTCTCATATTTTGTTTATATTGATTTTATATTACTCTAAATTATCTGTCTACGGTTGGCTTCCTTCTAAAGTGGTGCTCCTAGAAGGCAGGAATTGTATTTTATTATCTACATATTCCACACTGTGCCTAGCACAATGTCTGGTCCCTAGTAGAGTTCAATGTATGTGTCGGGATTGAGCCAAAATCCCTCCTTGCATGAAGTTTTGCCATATAACATGCTGTTTCTGTTTGAAATAGAAATAACTAGAACTAGTAATGCATGAACTACACACTAATACATTGATCTTCCCATGCTATTTAGAGAAGAAATGTCACAAATGACAAATTCTCTTTCACGAAGCTAAAATTCTGCAACTCCTTCCTGAGATTCTTTATTAAGTTATCAAGAAAATGTAAAATATCAAATGGAATTTGCTGGGAAAAAAGCAGAAGAAATTGAATTTTCTCTGTTAAAAACAGTCTGGTTCTTTGTGATCTGCCACATTTCCTTCTTCCCACTTGATTTCAACATTTTTCATCTTTCTTGAAATTGGCGGCAACCCTAAACTCATCATTTCTCCAGTGGCTTCTTGGAGAGATGCTTTTTACCAAACACCAAGCAGTCAACATCAATTTCAACAATAGGGCTAATTTTATGTTTCTTTGGCAAACCACCTTTCTGGATTTCAGATTAAACATCTCATCCTTCAGTAGAATCACATAGGAAGTATCCTATAAAGTAGTAAGTCAAAAGTTTAAAAATCCCTACAGTAAGAATTTGTTGAATATCTGCTCAAAGAATCTTTTCTTTAATCTTTACTATCAAATGAAGTACACTCATTAAGTGAAGTAATGGGAAAATATATTTTTCAAATTTAAATACTTTTAGGTCATATGTGTGTCATAATAGAGTAGCTCAAGGTAATCAAGAATGGTTCCAAATTAATGCAGCAGGGTCACCTAACAAAATACATAAAATCTAGGTTTTGAGAACCACAAGAAGTTACAACCACACATTCAATCTTGTCATTTTACTCAGACTATTAAATACATTAAGTAAAGGTTACTGGCTGAATCAAAGGCACACGACCACATAGAGCTAATGCAGAAACCAAGAACCCCAAATTTCTCAGCTGGCCCAGTGCTTCTCTGCAAGGCTCCACTGCACAATCTGCAGACAGAACCTCTGAATGATGACTTCTAGAGAGCTCTGAGCAGCTGCTCACCCCCTTTCCATTCCCCGTCCTTCCTGCCAGCCTCTTGAATCAGAAATCAGCAAGGGATTCTCTTAGATAAGGACAGTATTCACTCTTTATCTTCAGATAAATCATTAAGAGGTGAGTACTCATTATTCCTGTACTCTAATCTCTTCATTCCCATTCTGCCTCTTCTTTGTTGCAGTTGGTCAAAAGGAGATTCAAATACCTAAAGAATTTAGCACATCTACTGGCAAAGTTCCAAAAGCAAAGCTTAATTTCCTAACCCCCTCCACACCCTCAGTGAGCAAGAATATTCCCCCTCCAAATGTGCTGAAACAGGTGAGTGTGCAAAGAGGTAAGTGTGCCAAAGGCTAAAGAAACAGTCAACTCAGGCTCTAATCCTACCAAGCAGTGATGAAGATGTCCCAACATTCTTGAAAGATACAACAGCTAATATTTACATTTAAAGCAACTTTCCTAATCTTGACAAAACACAAACTCAAAACAAACAAGTGAATAAACAAAGTATTTCTTTCTTTCTTTTTTTTTTTTTTTTTAGACAGTGTCTCACTCTGTCGCCCAGGTTGGAGTGCAGTTGGACAATCCCC
>NC_037672.1:143265940-143329500 GCF_003255815.1 Theropithecus gelada
CTACAGGCGCCCGCCACCTCGCCCGGCTAGTTTTTTGTATTTCTTAATAGAGACGGGGTTTCACCCTGTTAGCCAGGATGGTCTCGATCTCCTGACCTCGTGATCCGCCCGTCTCGGCCTCCCAAAGTGCTGGGATTACAGGCTTGAGCCACCGCGCCCGGCCTATACCAGCTTTTGATGAAAGAACTGTAACAGGAATCCAGACTAGAATCAGGGATGTGCTCTTTATCCTGTGTCTACCAGAAAGCTATATTCTTTTAGCCTAATGCATAGTTTCTTGTCGTAGTTCAGCTGTGTAACTGAAACTAGACCCATAATTAAGTATATATAAACAATGTAAGAAATAGTTGCCTTGATTTGCCTTTGTACACAAATGTCTGCAAATGGCAAGATATACAGTGGACTTTTAATAAGCATTGATGATGATATTCTATTTAATATTTAATTAGCATTCATTCAATTCAGAAGTACTTTTGGAAATAAGAAATTTGGAGTCTTGCCATTGACTGCCAGTAGTCAGCTGACATACTCTGAGGTTATGTACTTTCAGTTTGCTATTTAAAAACATTAAAAACTAACACAAACATGTTTAACTTAAGGACCTCAAATGTCCTGAAACATTTGCTTGCTAAATGTAGTGAGAAAGTTTTCTGCATATATTGGAACTCTAAAAAAGCAAAGTGATTTGAATACTCAAGAGAAAAAGATAAATAAGATGAAAGTAAAATGCCAATTCCACAGGATATCTTGGATCTAATTTCTTTCTTGATGAGATCTATTGACTGACTGTGCACTGAGCCATTATTAACTAGGATACAAGCTGTTCTTCAATCTCTGCTATGTAAAGTATCTTTTCATTATTACATAAAAATTGTCATCAAACTAAAGAATAATTTGGGAGAGTTCATGGCTTTTATGGCAACCCACAGCAAGTGATGCTGTCTTGACAAAATATAAAATTACCTCCAACCCTGAGCTGAAACTATAGGAGAGCAGCAAACAAGCCCTGTAGTATTGTTTTAGATGAAGCACAGTGATAGCTCTGCACTTCCTTCAGGCCTCCTCTTTCTTCCTGAACGAACTCCAGGGAATGGCATCATGTCAGACTTTCCAGATGGATTATGTGAAGCCATAGCTCAATGTCATTTTCAATAGGAAGCCTCATAATTAAAGGTCAAATAGTCACTTCATCTGCAATCAATCAATAGAAAAAGTACTAATACGAAGAACTAATCAATCAATGGCAAATGCACTAATAAAAGCAATGAATCAAATTCAGCATGTGTGTAGATGCAAGTACAAGGAAGAGATCGAGATAGGGCAAAAGCAAGAACAATAAAATAAATCGAAGGTGTATATAAGAGAATACTCAGAAAGCTTCTCAAGCAAGAGTTTTCATCTTTGGTTTATTAGTTACATGGTTGCCTTTTGGCCTGCAATGATTTATTCTTAAATACAAATACTAGATATGATAATGAATGGTATTTTATATTTCACTTAATGTATTCTATGTGAGATGTTAAAGATGTATCTACACATATATACACACATATATATAAAATTAGAAGAAATACTATGACAGTGACTGCAAAGGGAAAGATGCATTTTTAAAGTGCTAAATAGGTGTATTATAATCTGTTATATTTCATCTTTGGCCAGCAGTGAGAGAAAATATAACTCTAAGTGATATTACCTAAAATTTCCCCTTGCTTTCTGGACTATGAAGTCCTCATACTCCTTGTGATGTTCTTGCACTTCCGTGCAGGGATGTTGATATTGTGGAGGCTGTGCGTGTATGGGATCAAGTGGCATGTGGGAAATCTCTATACCTTCCACTCAATCTTGCTGTGAGCCTTAAACTGCTTTTCAAAATATAAAGTTTATTAAAAATAAAAATAAACAAAAAATAATTTCCATTAGGACTATTATCAGCCTATATCTCAGGTCACTGTCATGGCCTATCCTCTGTACCAGAGATGTCAGGTCACCAGTAGAGGGTCACATGCATTGGATGTTGTGAAAATGGATACAGC
Organism: Theropithecus gelada; assembly: GCF_003255815.1. Taxonomy (NCBI): domain Eukaryota; kingdom Metazoa; phylum Chordata; class Mammalia; order Primates; family Cercopithecidae; genus Theropithecus; species Theropithecus gelada. Next base: position 143,267,974 of record NC_037672.1, read on the forward strand.
ACATTTATAGTGCTTACCCAGAACATTCTAACATTAGCATCTAAACATCCCTTGCTGTATGGGGAAATAGGGGTGATCTGTCTGAGATCTGAAGCAGCAAAGAGGGCATTTTCACAAATACTATGTAAGAGACTGCAAGACAGAAGCCAAATATTATCAAGTGATGACAAAATATTGGAGTTGGAAGTAAAATTACCTAATTTTAGAACCAAGGAAACTGAGGCCCAGGAAAGTATCAGTGGAAGAGCCAGGATGAGTATTTATGTCTTATAATTCCAAGACAGCCTATGTCTATCATGTTATGAAAGTAGCTAAGGATTACATAGATACTACACTAGTACAGCATCTTATTGGAGGATCTATTTCATGGTAGAACACTACAAAAGCAAACAGGAATCCAATTTAACCCAAGCCTTTTTAGCAAAACAACTACTTCATAGCACCTATCTGTTTGCTTGAAAATTAGCTTTTGGAGAGTATAAAGGACAGAAAAATATGACTTTAGGATTAAGAAAAATAAAAAGACAAAAAACCCTTATAGAAAAGCACACTGATCACACCGCTGTATGCTTCTTGGGTATGCGTTTTGCTCTTTGTTCAGCACAACCAGCTCTAGCACAGAATGGAGAAACAGAGAAAACCCTTTTTGGTTTTCCTGACAAAAGCAAGTCCTTAAAAGTATCCAGAACTTAAAGTAAAAAAAAAAAAAAAAAAAAACACACACAGAAAGAAAAATAAGAACAATCTTCAGAATAGAAAAAAAAAAAAAAAAAAGTGGGTCAGGTTTGCAAGCCCATTGCAGAAATGTGGGAATGGTTTCAGCCTATGCTTTAAGGATACAGGCTCATTCGATCCCTGCACTCTGTGTATCTGAGGAGTCTCGCAGCACCTGCATCTGGACTCACTAACTTTATAAAAGTCCCTCAGGTTTTAGAAGACCTGAGACAACAGACAGTACCTGACAATAACACACATGGGAAAGAAGTGTAAGATAATTTCTTTGAAGTCAACAACTAAAATACACTTGTTTCATGAAAATCTACAAGACAGGGGTCAGGAGACTAGAACCTTGGGAGTGGTAACATAGTTGTAACTAACATAGATATTAATAATCAGTAAGAATAGCTATACCTTATAGAGTACTCACCAAGTGCCAGGCAGCACAGCAAGCTATTAGATGGGCTCTCTCATGTAGTCCACAGCAATCTATTTACAGTATGATTATTGCACACATCTTGTCATTTATTGACTATCTGTTAGCAAATTTAAACTTGAATCTTTACAACAGCCTTACAAAATGAATGTTATTCTGCCCCTTCTACAGATGAAAAGGCTAAGCTTCAGGGAAGTTAACTGCTTTGTCCAGGGTCACAAAATTAGGATTGGAATACGGCTTTTAAGACTGTTTCAACTTCAATCTAATGATGATTATAGCTACACAAATACAAAAAAAATATATAATTTATTCAAATAAGCTGAAGCTCTCAATAACAACTGCTCCTAAGGGTTTGTCCAATTTCGAAATCATTTTCCAAGCTTGGTAAGACTGACAGCAGACTATCAGACAAATATGTTTGGGATTAATAAAAACATTATGAAATGTCTTCATTTTCTAGTTCACAGACTGAATTTCCTTAACGTAAGCAGACTAAGAACAACGTAATGATTCTTCATTCTCTTAGGTGACTTGTGCCAAAATGTAGAGAAATTTTTAATATGAGTTTTTGCCATAACATGCCCACCACCCCAAGGAGTTTGTGACTGATGTATATTTCAATAAAGCTTCTGATTACTTAATGACTTTTAATGACTAAAAACATAGATTCCGGATGTCTAACAGGTTATTGGGATAATGCCACTAATTGGATAAAGCTAAGTAGAAAATAGCACTTTTCTTCTTAATCCATTTTTGTCCATTAAATAAATACTTATTTCACTTTTAGTGCTAATCTGATTGAGTTAATGATAACTACATTGTTTCTTTACAGAAATAACATTCAGAAACGAGCATCAAACTAATGTCAATATCAAATTAGAGTAATAACATTATTCCCACCTTGCTCTGAGCTGCTGGAAAATAAGTTAATCTTTTCTGGGGACAATTCTAGGGCCTGCCAAAGCAAAGTTTTTGCCAATTCCCTATTTAGAAGTAGTTTCCACAGCATCTCCACCCCTGCTCTGAGGTTAACATTCTACAATGATAATCTTTTATGAGAATTGAAAACATGATTATAAATTAAGCTAAGTTTTACAGTATTAATTTTGGCCTACAGAGATTTGTTCAAATAACAGAATTTCAAATCTATGATCCACCCTCACTTTGCTACTGTTCCGTATCTAACAGTGTGGACAATATCCCATTCCGTTTAATTTGAAGAGTTCTTTGAATTTCAAAATCATAAGATGTAACTATATGAGGGTAATATATGGTTTTTAACTCTGTGAATCACTTACCCAATGTGAGGGATTTGTGTGTAGAACAGAAAATGATAGCCACTGTGTCTGCTGGTGTGAAACCCGAATTATTCCTAGGGGCAAAAAAAGATTTTGACAAATACTTTTATAAAAAGGCAATTTAACACATCTAAAATCAAATGTAGTACCTACCTTTATGTTAACATCCCTTTGATCAATCCTGGTGACGGTGGTAATTCTACACCCAAGTGTACAGAAGTGTCTGAATTTCTTTTTAGAGAACCACTTCTGAGTCATTTATCCATGAAAAGGAGAACAGTTGTAAAAATGTGTGGTGGAGGCCGGGTGTGGTGGCTCACGCCTGTAATCCCAGCACTTTGGGAGGCCAAGATGGGCGGATCACGAGGTCAGGAGATCGAGACCATCCTGACTAACACGGTGAAACCCCGTCTCTACTAAAAATACAAAAACTAGCCGGGCGTGGTGGCGGGCGCCTGTAGTCCCAGCCACACGGGAGGCTGAGGCAGGAGAATGGCGTGAACCCGGGAGGCGGAGCTTGCAGTGAGTGGAGATCGCGCCACCGCACTCCAGCCTGGGAGACAGAGCGAGACTCTGTCTCAAAAAAAAAAAAAAAAAAAAAATTTGTGGTGGAGGTCGCCTTAGATCACGTATATAATCAGCCCCTGGAGCAGGACTGATTATAAAAATAATGCAACAAGGAACTCTAAGTCTCTAGGTTACTACTTGATGTTTACCCAGTGGCTTGAAAGGATTAATGTATCTCTAAAAATGCTTCTTTCAAGGAGCAACACATCCTTTTGACAGCAAACATACACTTAAGAAATACATGGTATGAACAAACATTTAACATTATATATTTTAGTAAAAACAAATTATCATTTTTTCAGCAGTATCATGTATCAGGTACTTCTCTAATGTCTTTACATGTAAAAGTAACAACCCCAAAAGGCAAGCGATACAATGTTTCTATTTACAGATGAGAAAACTGAGGTACACAGAAGTGTATAACATACTCAGGGCCCATGGTAGTAAGTGACAGAGCCAGGATTCAAATAGAGTCCAGTTCCTAGGCCTGTTCTTAATTACTATATTCTACTATTGTTATATACTATGTTAAACATTTAAAAAAACCTCACTGAGTCGAAACTAATTAAATGTTGTGGGGAGTGAGTCCTGGGAATTGGATGTCATAATCAGATTTCCTGTTTTAGATAATAAGGGTTTAGAAAGCCAAAAAAGTTAAAAATGTCATTGTTATGATTGTGCCCTTATATTTTAGAAACTATTCTTTGCTGTGGAGTCAGGATATCAGGATTTGACTATATGGAGTCTATTCATTCCCTGCTCTGAACTTTGACAGAAGAGTTAGCAAATGGAAAAATGCTCTAGAAACTGACTCCATGTATACAGTTGCAAATATAACAATGTACCTGATTTTTAAGGCTCCCTAATGAAAGAGACCCAATCATTTCCCTTAGTAATCTCATCCCATGGGAGAAAACTCTTCCCTAAATAGATCCCACATCCTGTTTTTCTTGTTGTACATTCACAGGAGGAGAGAAGAGTTCCACGCCCCCCCACCCCCCACCCCCATGCTTCCTCATCCCCTGTGCCTGTGTCTAGAGAGTATTTAAAATGGCCTTTGGTCTCTCTTCTGAAAAGGCATGCATGTTTCTGCTTCCTGACCAGTCTTACTTCTAAGCTCTTTCTTGATAACTTTCAAACTGAATATTTGGTGTCTCACTTCAGTTGAGGATTCCCCATGGATGCATATCATATACTCTTATTGAGTATAATAACACTGGCTTATTGTTTCTACATTTTATTCTCATATTGATATTGTAATACCATTCTTGTTTTTTAAACATTGCACTACATGGCTTTCATATTTCTTCATCCCTTTATTCCTCACAGTAGGCCTAATGGGGAAGGAGTTCCATAACGTTCCGTAAATGCACGGGCTGAGAGATGAAAGCACTACAGATATATATGAGAAAGAGGAGAGGAGAGAGAAACAGAGTACTTTGCAGCTGAAAGAGAAGGATCACCTCTAGCTTGGCAGGGAAAGTAGGAGATGATGATAGAGCACAAATAACCTTCTGGGAAAAAATAACAATTGAGCTGAGCCTTAAAGAATAGATTTAGACATGTGCAGATGTGTGTTTTAGATAGGGGACAGTGAGACTGCAGTATGGGAGTAGAGGGGGCAGTTGCCAAAGAACAGATTCTTCAGGCTGACTTGTGTGCAGGGACACTGGCTTATGATTAGGAGTATTGAGTTGATATGATGGGATAAGTGAAACTGCTGAGGACTTGGGACAGTAGAATGACATGAGTGGATCAATTCTTAAGGAGCAGTGATCACACAGCATGGTATAAGACTGAAGATGGTGAGGCTGGGAAGGAAGCAGGGAGCTCTAAGGGCCTAAAGAATCATAGTGAGGACAGGAGATGGTGGAAAGAGACATGCAGACAGGATGAAAAGGATTTCCGTTAACTTCTGTGCAATAGTACCTCCCAACAGATCAACAGTGCAGGCTTTTGGAGCAAACACGCCGGATTTTAATTCCAGGCCATCCTTTTGCTCATATGTAGAATGAGTATAAGACTCTCTGACTCTTAGGATCAATTGTGGGGATAAATGCCAATGCTTGTTAAGAATGTGGCACAATGTATATGTCGAACACAAGCTAGGGGATGTTGATATTATTGCTTTGAGAGAGAAGAATCAAAGAGAAATTAGAAACTTTGAGCATATGGAACTGAGAGGAGCATTAAGGAAACAGAGAATTAAAGAGGAGGCTCAGTCAGCCTTGGGAAGGAGGCCAAGGAGTTGATGCTGATGTACACTGAATTTGTAGTGGTGAGAAGAACTGAGTTTGTATTGGTAAGAAGGACTGTGTTTGCAGTAGTGAGAAGGACTGAGTCTGGAGTGGTGAGAAGAACTGAGTCTGGAATACTGAGAAGGACTCTGTTTGGAGTGGTGAGAAGGGCTCTGTTTGGAGTGGTGAGAACTGTTTGGAGCAGCGAAAAGGACTGTGGAGTGGTGAGAAGGACTGAGTCTGGAGCGGCGAGAAGGACTGAGTCTGGAGCGGCGAGAAGGACTGTGTGTGGAGCGGCGAGAAGGACTGAGTCTGGAGTGGTGAGAAGGACTGAGTCTGGAGTGGTGAGAAGGACTCTGTTTGGAGTGGTGAGAAGGGCTCTGTTTGGAGTGGTGAGAAGGACTAAGTCTGGAGCGGTGAGAAGGACTGAGTTTGGAGAAGTGAGAAGGACTATGTTTGGAGTGGTGAGAAGGACCGTGTTTGGAGTAGTGAGGACTGTGTTTTCAAGAAATTAGGCAAAGAGAAGAAAAGGGTCACAGGATATTTGACCATGACTATAAAGAGAGAATGAAGACACAGCAGAGAGAAATACCTGATGAACACAGGTCCCCAAAGAGACCTGAGAAGCCAAGAATAAAGAGGTTATCTGGAGCAGGTCATTTCCTATCATATCTGAATTGGAAACAAAAGTGAACAAGGGGAGTGAAAAATATGGAGATTTTTCAGGCAGAGAACGGGCAAGCAGAGGCAAGTTATGTCAGAGATTTTACTTTCTTTGTAAAGTGTGAGCCTATTTGGAGTTAATTCCAAGGCTGGGAATCAAAGACATTAGAAAAGTTTGAAATTGGCAGGTTGTAGAATATGAATTTCAGTCAATTAACAAGGAATAAAAAAATTTCCATGCAGGAGTCAGTGCCCTCCGGTGATTGTAGAACATGTAATGTGATCAGCTGGCTTAGGTGGGTGGGGGATGTTGTCCAGAAACGTTTGTGGTGCTAGGAGCACTTCAAAAACTTTGTCTTTTGTGGTCCTTGTTTGTATCAGCCATGGCTGCATCTGGGTTTATGCATTTAGTTTTCTTCCTAGAGTCTGGCAATATATTTTTCCTTTAGTAAACTTTGTTTGGCTTCATATCTTGTTCTTTTCAAGGTTATAACACATTTCCAATATGTCATAGTCTTTCTGGTCAAGGAGGCTCTGAATTAATCTGGCCCTGGCCACTGCTCATTAGAGCAGCATTCACAATGTGGCTAAAGAGGATATTTGCAAGAGATGCTTACTTGTCCTCTGTTTCAGGTAAAGAGACTAAAGCTAGGGCCACACTGGGAGATTTCTGGCTCTCTGCTCTCAGTAACACTGCTCTACAGTTTTATTGACCAAAAGTCCATCAGTGGGAAGGAGGATTAGAACCTTAAGGCACAAAAAGGGAACATTTAAGGTTAAAAACAATATTCCTCCTCAATAGGGTTGACTTGTACTCTAGCTACGTAGGACCGGAGTGCTGTACATCAGGGAAAGCTGATAGAGCAGATGCTCACTTAACCCTCTGTTCAGGAGGGTGGTAAATTACCATAGCATAAGCATTATTGAGCACTTTTCTAAGCATGTTGCAGCCAGTATTACTTCCTTCTCAGAAAAGCCGTACAAATAGTATTATTGCTCTGCTTTTTCCAAAAAGGGAACTGGAAACACAAGTAGGTTAAACAACTCCCTTAAAGTCACACAACTGGTAAGTTGGTTGCCCCAAATCTTGGTCATAAGTTTGCCTTTTGAGAAACAAAATATTAAAACGAAAAACACTACAAAATGTAATGGGTGAGAGCAGCTATCTTGGTAAATAATCCACGCTTAGACATACTGTCAAGGGGGACTTCATGGTACAAGGTCATGACAAGACCCAGAAAAATCAAGTGTCCTCTACATTATATTTGAGTAGTAATGACTAAAATTATTTTCACTGATTAACATCTCTATTGTGTCTGCTCACATTCTTGAAAGGAATCACATTACTATTTATTTTCTAACTCTACCTTATCTCTTTTTAATATTGATTTTCTTTTTATCCTGTTTTTACTGATTCTTTTGATCACTTTGCCTTCTCTTGAGATGTTTATTTCCTTTTCTTCCCAACTGGTCTTTTTATTCTCTCTTACAAAGCTTTCAATCAGTGTTTTCCACATAATGTTTATTTTGCCTGCCTTTGCAGTACCCACAGAGGAAAACATGTCAGGTTTTACTAGTAGAATCACAGAATGTGGAGCAGAAAAGGTCCTTTGAGATACTTCTGTCTAAGCCCACTATTTTCAGAGAAGGAAACTTCCATGTGAAGCCTCTCCTTTGTTAACCTCTGTACCTGTGTTTTGTCTCTGCTAGTTTTCAGAGAAGACCTCTTCTGTCATTAGTTCAGTGGCACTGAACAAGCTACCCAGGTGCCAAGGCTTAGTTGCCTCCTCTGAAATGGTAAGGAAACTTACCATTAATGATCGTCCCCACCTTCCTTCCCTGCTTCCCTTTCCCACTCTCCCATCCTGCTTCTCCCAGGGCTACGGTGAAAGGCAGATTGAGATATCTGACTGGAAATGTACTGATCAGAATTAAAACACATATACAAATATTTGTTTTCTTCCTTTTCCTTTCTTTACCATTTCTTTTGCCACTCTAATGACAATAAAGGTTTCTGTTACTCTAGTTATCAGCCTACCAAACTTTTTAACTTTTTATATATTTTTAAAAGATGCCCAATTACTGCTTTCCTTTTCTAAGCTTTTTCAATGTGTGTTTTTTTTTTTTTTTTTTTTTTTTTTTTATTTGCAGTTTCCCAAAGTTGCAGAATGGTTAGGTCATTGGATAGCTGACTCTTGGTTTGATGAATCAACTCATTTCCTAGCAAGTGGGACAGAGAAAAGTAAAAAATAATGTATTATAAAGCTAGCAAAGCTAATGCCCAATCTTCTTCTTCTTCTTCTTCTTCTTATTATTATTATTATTTTGAGACGGAGTCTTGCTCTGTCACCCAGGCTGGAGTGCAGTGGTGTGATCTCAGCTCACTGCAACCTCCGACTCCCGGGTTCAAGTGATTTTCCTGCCTCAGCCTCCAGAGTAGCCGGGACTACAGGCGTGTGCCATCACGCCTGGCTAATTTTTGTATTTTTAGTAGAGATGAGATTTTGCCAAGTTGGCCTGGCTGGTTTCGAACTCCTGACCTCGTGATCTGCCCACCTTGGCCTCCCAAAGTGCTGGGATTACGGGCATGAGCAACCACACCCAGCCAGATTTTTTTTAAAGTATAGAAATTCTTGGGCTGGGCGCGGTGGCTCACGCCTCAAAAAACAAAACAAAACAAAACAAAAGTACAGAAATTCTCCAGGCAAGCCAGGAATTTGAGAACAGAGAATGAGGTATATGAGAAGTAATTTAGGCTTCAAATTCGAAGTAAATCATTAGTAGATGATTATGGCAGGGGACAGGGTGGGAAGAGGGTGCAGAGAGGGAGAAATGATCAAGCTATATGCTGTCGTTTATCAAAGAATGTGCAGGTTTGACTGTAAGTCAAGGAAGTTAAAAACCTGACAGATGGCTAGTTGCGGTGAATCCTGCCTATAGTCCCAGCACTTTGGGGAGGCCAAGGTGGGAGAATCACTTGAGGCCAGGAGTTTAAGTCCAGTCTGGGCAACATAGCAAGAGCTTGTCTCTACAAAAAAATTACAAGTTAGCCAGGCATGGTGGTGTTTGCGTGTAGTCTCAGCTAACTCAGGAGGCTGAGGCAGGAGGATCACCTGAGCCCACGAGTTTGAGGCTGTAGCAAGCTATGATGGCATCACTGCATTCCAGCCTGGGCGACAGAGCAAGCCCCTGTCTCAAAACAAAACAAAACCAAACAAAACAAAACCAAAACAAAAACCCTGACAGAACCTCGGTGAATGCAGAATAAGAAAGAAAAGAAGGGTTTTAAAATCACAGATCCTTATGAAAGTCCAGTCTTCTCCGTGCTATAAATTCTTAATTTCAGTTCAACTAGGTGTCACATCTCTGCCACCCATGCCTCCTTTAGCAGTCCCAGTAGTGGCTGCTCTGTGTTCTATTTTTCAAGAAAATTTTAGTCACTAACAGGATATCTGCATCCTACTTCATCCGATAGGAGTGGTTCTGATGATCACTTTTGCCACAAGCACCAGCAAACAAACTGCCATTGAAAGGCAAATGTCTTTTCTAAGGTGATATAACAAACCATTTACAAAAAGAACTTTAAAATAGCTCCTGCTTTCAGACTTACCCAATTAAGTCACATTTTCTCTGTGACTTAATGGCTCCAGGCTTTACTCTTACTTCATAAATCACAACCTCTAGCTTGGGAAAATGCTTCAAATTATATCAATCAATAAGTTTTTATTGACTGTTTACAATCAGCCTAGTGCTATACCAAGTGCTGTGAGAACCAAGTGCCTAATGTGAGGCCTGTACCATCCACTGCTCTGACACTTTTTCAAGCCTTATAAACAGCATAGGCTCTTTCCCTTGTGGTCACTCATTGCTATCGCCTGGTGTTCATGGATTTTGCAATCTGGCTCAAGCCTATCCTTCCAGTTACTATTTCTAATCTTCCTCTACTCCTATTGTCTCACCATATCTTGATTTTTGTATGTGTCCACATTTGCATTATTGCTTCTTCTCCCATGAAGAACTCTCTTGGCATCTCTAACTGCTGAACAATTAGCCATTTTGTATGGCTCAGGTCAAGTCCCCTCATTTCCATGAATCCTTGTTCTATACTCTCTTGGGAAGTGCTTCCTTCTTCTTTGAACTGAATGCAGGTTGGCTTACTGTACCACCCAGAGGACACTTGGGTTATCAGTGCAAGATAGAAATCACCTCTTATTTGTGTCATTCCCTATGGTAACTTTCTCTAACCAAAAGTTCAAGTAATATTTGTAATGTATAATAAAGGTTTGCAATGGAGGTAAGCTTTTAAGAACAGGAAGGAGGAACCAGGACATGGAGAATAATTTGGATATGGGGACTGCCTAAGCAAGGGACAGAAATGAGAAAGCATGAGGTCTTTCCAGGGAGCAGAACCTAAAGCTTAGACAGCACGAATACTAGTAGTGGTTCATGAGACTGGAAAATAGACTAGAGGACCTTGTCCCCCAAAATAAACTTCATTCTATAGGCACTGGATAACCATTAAAGATATCTGAACCAGAGAGCCATTATCCAAAATCTAGTCATTGGAAGCACTATGAAATGCATAACAAAAGCTGGGTGTAGAAATGGAATTAATTATCAGTAAGATATCCATTGAAATAGCCTAGAGAGAAACTGGCAACAAGAGCCTGAATTAAGGAAGTAGCTTTGGGAGCAGAAAAAATATTACAGAAGACAGATCGAGAAATTAAAAAAAAAGTGATGTGAAGAATTCCAGTTTGAGTAACTCTGAGGATGGTGGTTCACTAAAAATAAGGAAAGAAATAAGAGAGAAAGAGGCAGTTTTTGGGAAAAACATGAACTCCATTTTGAATATCTTAAGTCTAAGGTCTTGTTAAGACAGTCAAGTAAAGATATCTAAATAGTAAGTCAAAAGTAGGGTTCAAACTCAGGAAAAACATTACAATGGATGGTTTACACTTGAAAATTATCAGTATGAAGCTAACAGTTCAAGCCAGTAGAATGGAGGGGCCTGCCTAAGCATTTGACGTGGATAGACAAGATAAGGCCAGGGAAAGACCCTTTGTAATGTCTACAATTTGAGGGTGGCAGAAGGGAGGCAGAATGGTCCGGGAGACAGGAGAAAAACATATGTAAAAGGAGAAAAAAATATAAATGTGTGTAGTGGCATAGCAGCTAAGTAGAGAGCACGATTCCTCATTTAGAAAACTAATAACAAGAGATACCAAATCACTTACCTTGTTGAAAAGATGAAAGTTAAAAGCATAAAACTCAGCTGGATAGAAAATACTGAAGAAAAAAAGATTGAATCTAAATTAGCACTCTGAAAGCAGTATTTGTAGCATACTTATTGGTATATTTGTTTTATCTATAGGTTTACTTATATTTGTTTTATCTATAGGTTTACTTTACTTTTAGTTCCTATAGTTTACTTATAGGAACTAAAAAAGAAAAACAAACAAATAAACCAAACAAGCATGCCTTGCTAAACTGAAATAATCATTTAAATTAGTGGGACTCAGTCTGTTCTTACTGATAATATCCCCAGACACAGTCTTTGTTATTGAGGGAAAACATAAAGCCTCTTTAAGATTTGGTTATTTAATTTGGTCATTTTAGAAATAGCTGGTTTATACTATGAATATTTCTAGCAAATATCACAAATGCAGTAGCATACAATATACTTTAGAAAACAAAAGATTCTTTGATATTGCAACATTAGTAACAGTTGTCTTTGGGATTATAGGATAAATAGAACAAAAGGTTGCTTTTTGAGCTTTAGCAGTTTCCTGCCTTTTATAGTCTGCTGCTTCTCAAAATGAAATGATATTACTTTGGGTAAATTTTATTAGAAAATATGATGTAAATATTCATATTTTAACCAATGTAGCCAAGTTATTATGCTTAGAAATAACAGTATCATAAATTATAAATCCTGTTTTTAAATCACAGTAAGGCGTAAGATCAGTTTAAAGTTATTATAAACTAAATTGGTGACACAGTGCTCAATCTAACATTTGCATCTGACAGAAATTAAGGCTTCTCTCATCTGACATCAACTACTGTAAATCAGAAAATGGGGCAGCAGACTCAAAAACAAAGGAAATTAAGATGTAAGTGTAAAGCCGATGTATTTTAAAAGAACAGAATAAAGTCACTGAGTAAATGTAATAGAAAATTAAGCATTCATTTCTAGTCAAATTAACACTAGACATGAATTTAGAGAACACACAGTGCTACGCGTTGCTACTGAGGAGACTGAGGGATAGCCAGGCTATCCCATTTGCCAACTTACTTATGAAAAGTATGAGAACAAGGCTGAATTTATCCAGGTCAATATTTGGGTTAGAGAACGTGTCACAGAATGTTGTGTAGATGATCATGAGGAGTACACTGCTGCTGATAGCACCAAAAGGAGGCTTCTTTCTCTCAAGCCAATCCTTGATGTATCTTCGGACAATCTGAAATACAGAGATCAACAGGTTGCCTCTTTTCAGAGATGTAGGGAGTTGAAATGGGCATCACAAAGTGTTTCTGACAGGAGAAAGACATAAAGGAAAGAGAATAATTTGGTTGATGGCCACAGTGGATTTCAAAGCTTCCCTGCCACACTACTCTTCTTCTGGGGAATTTAACATTTGTAGTGCAACTTCCACTGGGTGTCCATAATGAGAGTATATTTTCAACTGCATTCAAATCCATCCTTAATCATGCCAAATGCTCTTTGCTAGCTGTCACTGAGACATGCCCATTAAGCCTCCCCAAAGTTTATCTCCTCTGCTGATCCTAATGGATGTGTGTAATTATCACAGTCCCTTTTGCCTCAACAGACAATTCCAAGTGCAACTTTGGGAATCTTAAAAATCTGACATCTTCAAGAATTTCAAGACAGTAGATAATCGAAAGTGATCCATGGAACATATTAATATTTAAAATGCTAGCAATGCACCAGAAGTTTTTAATTAAATTATAACTCATGCTTGAAAAGCAAAAGTGCATGTGTTGTGGGAGTTTAAATAATTCAAACTCTGAATATCTAGAGTTTTTGTGAATCCAAAGACAAATGCCATTTGCATACTTTTAGAATTCCAGAATTAACACTTAAAAATGAATAAGCCTGTCCTAACTTTCCTACAAAAGGATCAGTGAAATATAAAGTTATAGAGCAATTCTGTCTTATTTTAAAATCAGGTCATCTGAATATTGGTGATAACTTCTGTTTGGACATAAAAGTGAACCACTCTACTTAAAACCTTGTTTCACTTTTGAAAGAAGCTGTACAAGTCCTATCATAAGGATGATAGCTGAGACATATTAAGTTTTGAATCACTCATTATCCTGCATAATTGAACATGAGAATTCACAACAGGCTGAATTACCATGGATCCATTAGCAATAATGAGGTCAGGGAACTTCTCCTGATAAGGCTGATGGGGTTCTGTCATCATGTACTCTGTCACTAAAAAGGCTTAATTCGCAATGGAGCATATCTTTACAGATGCTCAAGAATAAAATAAACTACTCTCAATAGAATCTTTGAACAATTGGCTGTTGGATCAACTTCAGCTGTTCTCAGGGACTCATGAAGTGAACTGACCGTGTATTAAAGGCAGTCTTGGCAGAAAGCTGACCATTTGGTACCAGGTACAGGTACAAAACCCTGAAGGTTAGGTGGGGTGGGAATAAGTGGAAAGTGTGTTAGATATTAAAAAAATTGTAATTAATTTTCTTTAAAAAAGTAGATCTTGTAATTAAAGCCACACCTGGATTTATAAAATATTATGGGGTTTATTTTTGGGAAGGTGGGGGGAGTATAGAAGTGATCCCAAACCATAGTAATTTATCTAGCATTCATTTCTTTCTTTAAATTTAAAACACAGTGATGTAGAGAGAAATAAGAGCAGTCCTGTCACACAGCATTATGGACTGACATATTAGAACATACATTTTGGATAATAGTGCTATAGGTATCGTGGGTATCCAGATGTCTCCATGATCAGATATGTCACCGGGGGTGGTGGGTAGCTGGTTATTGGAAGGCTACAGAGGGACTTCATTTAAAGGGTCATTTCATAATCTATTGTGTTTGGTAGTATAAAACTGGTAGCTGCCCAAATTTAATATAACTCAACTCCTTTAGGAAATAAAATAAATGGAAATTACATGAAATTATTGAAATTGTTGCTTCCCTTCAATCTTGTTTTAATACACAATGGTTAAAAACACCATCAAAGTTCCTCTCTGCAATAGGTTATAGAATGTATGATCCCAATTCCAAAAATAAGTGTCTTCCTCTCCAACCAGCATTGCTCTCCAACAAAATAAATAAATATGAATGAGGTGCAACTTGTAAGTGAAAACCACTTTAAAACCCAAGACAAATCTGTAATAATTAATCAACTGTATGAGCAATACAGATGTCCCTTGGTATCCACAGAGGATTGATTCTAGGACCTCTGTGAATACCGAATCCACTGACATTCAAACTCCTGATAAAAAGTGTAGTGTTTGCATATAGCCTACACACACCTTCCTGTGTACTTTAAATATCTCTAGATTACTTATAATACCTAATACAACTATTTACACATGTATTATACTGTAGCAGGTTGTTATACTGTATTTTTAAAATTTTGTATTATTTTTATTGTATTGTTATTTATTGTCTTTTCCCAAGTTTTTTAATCTGCAGGTGGTTGAATCCACAGATGCAGAACCCAGAAATACAAAGGGCCAACTGTAATTTGATTGAGCTAATCTAATCATCTCTTTCTTCATTGCAAAGTACTTAGAGTCTCATAGTAGAATAGGACTCCCTCAGTATGGCAAGAAACAGGGTCTCCCAGGTCCAGAATCCTTCTAGACAAAATGTCTTTCTTCTAAACACTCCAATAAATTGATGGTGGATACCTAATCTCAATAAAGAAAAGAACTGGAAAGTTGGGAATGGATAGATGTACAAGTAAAACAGTAACTCTAGGGGAAAGCAGATTGTCTTTCAGCATTTCCAGTCTTATTGTGATATTTGTCTATATTTTCTAAGTAAACCCTTTTATATCTTGCCAGGTTGCACAGAGCTTTTCCATCTTCCTCTAAAATTAAATTCACAAAGCAGCTGCTTTTGCACTATGTAGCTAGAAAGGCGTTAAAATGTTTCATAAACAAAAACTGGGTGAAGTAGTGTTGACATGCCTCAAAGATATGCTTTGGATATAAACTCCAGGAAACCTTATCTTCTCTTAGTTTAGCCACCTACACTTTTGATGCAATCATTCTGTATTTGTCAAGAATTCATGTCATTTTAAAATTCTCCAAACTTCTTTGCCTTATAGAAATCTTTAATAACCTTATAGGAAACAGCACTTTGCTTAAGCGAGATCAACACAACCTGATATAGATGCCTCAGAATTCTCTCTTGGGAAAAAAGAAAATCCAAGATGAGGTGGGAAAAGGCGTTCTGGTGAGGTGGCCAGTTCTATCTTCCTTCAGAATCTATACTAATTCATTTGCCCTCAGACCTCAGAGAAATGTAGGTGTTCAAAATTAAGTGACAAACCCTCATTAACCTGTTTATTTTTCCCTGTGAAGAGAGAAGGAAAAAATCTTCTATAGAAGCTTTTTTATTTTGTTGTCTCACCTTCAAAACTTTGATTTTCTTATTCTAAATTAAATAACAGGAAAGGATAAAGGAAAACTTAAATTTGACTCTCTGTGCTTCTAATAAACGGAGCCACATATCAATTCCTGCATGATTTCCAAGCTGGAAACCTGTAAAAATGACACGTCTTCGGTGTAGAATGTTGATTCACTGAGATAGATATAAAGTATAATACCCATCATCTTAGTTTTCTTAATTTTTTTGTTAAAGTATTTCCTTGCTTTTTGTTTCTATTCTGTCTTTACCCTATTCATAAATTGATTTTTGAGTAAGGATATAGGATAGATAATGTTTCATGTTAAGTGTCTGAATTTTAAAACATTTTTCTTTAAGGTGGTTTCAGTTTGTTTCTTCAATTTTTATCCTCTATTGCACGAAATCCATATAGTTTCATAAAGTTTTGTTTCTATATTAATATTCTGTTGCAATATAAAGTCAGAGATATGAAATCAAATCCAATTTCTATAACACTTTATTTTTATTAAATATTGAGTAGATTCAAAAGAAAACACTTTGCAAAAAAGCATAAACAATAATAATAATAAATGGGCACAATGAACACTTATTATCTACTTCACTCTTTGAAAATTCTTCCCCCCATTACTTTATTTCATTCTCATGAGAAAGGTCACACACTATTATTCTGCTGAGTTTACAGTTGGAAACAGACACAGAGAACCAAGTCAACTCGCATAAAATGTTGAAAAGCTAGGGAGGTGGCTGAGTAGGACTACGACCCCTATTTCCTGAGGGAACCATGGCACAGGAGTTCAGAGTACAGACTCTGGAGCTACAGTGCGCCTGACTTTGAGTCCTGGCTCCAATCCTTACTTTGTGATGTTGGGCAAATTCCTTACTTTCCGTGTGCCTCGTCTGTGATATAACAGTAGTTGTCTTGAGGATTAAGTAATTAAATAAATATAAAATGCTTTACAGACCGGGCCTGTACCTGGTAAATGATCACTATTCTTATTTCCGAGTCTCAGTTTGATGATGTTTCTATCCCTATTTATCAGTACACCTCACTGTTACTTTTCTCTCAAAGCAATTTTCAGGTGAAGCAATGAAAACTGTTCATATCTAATATAATGCTATAAGTGTAAAACTCTACTAGTATTAATAACACTAGCTTCAACTTTAATGGAAGACTATTTAACATGAAAGGCCCATCTCAAACTGAAACAAATCACTAATGGAAAGACCAGAGAATGCATGATTGATAATGTATAAATATGCTTTTTTATTATTAATTTATAGGGAAAAAGTAGGTTTTAGTGTGCTGCTTTAAAAAATATTCAAGTTGGTGGAAAATAAAAAGTGGTAGAATTTCTGTTTCATTGTTTATTTGTATACCACTCTTAAATATAATGCACAAAATAAGTATTTGTCTCAAGCACTTAGATGTATTGAAAAGGTTTGTTGGAAAAGAAGAGAAAATGCTATGATGGCACAAATTTTCTTTCTTTCTAGATTGACAGAGGAACAATCTCCTAGCCATCTATGGAAAGATAAATCTTATCTCAGAGTCATAGCACCTTCAGGGTAGAAGATATAAAACACTTTGTTCTACAAATGAGGAAAGTAAGGCCTAGGAGCCGTGTGTGCAGCCAAGCAGTGAGGAAGACCAAACTACACCTCCCATCAAATCAGAGTCAGTCAATAATGATTTAAACCAAAAAGAAGTATTGTATGGGGAAACAGAAAAATAAAATTCTCTCTCAGAAATATAAATCACAAGTTGAATGATAAGCTTTTATCACTAATAAAAGATTAAGAAAAATATATTCAGCTCATACTTCCTAGTCTTTACTTCTCCCTCTAGTTCCCATTTTCTATTTAACCAGTAATGATAAAACCTCATTTTAAAAGATGCATGTAACAATCCACACAAGTGTTTATTTTCATAATTCGGCACTCCTAGTTACAGTTGTGAAAGTAGCCTGACATGCAGTACACCTGATTCCTCTGAACTAGCACATATGTGTACTGCTAACAGGGGTCCTCAAAGATTACATCACACAGTTGAGGAGATTGAGATTAATCAGGAGATTAATTAAGATTAATCAAGAGATTAAACTAAGCAGACAAGGTCCCTGCTCTTATGACACTAACATTCTAGTTTAAGAGAGAAATAAAAAGCAAAACAACAAATAAACAAGAGGCAAAATAATGATACATACTTAGCCACAGTTTAAACTAAATGATATGATAGTGACTGAGTTGCTACTGGGTAGCCACCCAAGGAGAGGGTGGGGAAAGGTCTTTCTGAGGATGTGAAAGGTGGCAAGGTGTTTCACGCAGAAGGAATGGTCAGTGCAAAGGTTCTAAGGCAGGAACAAGACTGGCATGTTTGAGAAACAGAAGCAAAGTCAGTGAGACATGAGTATAATGGGCAAGTGGGAGACTGTTGGGGAGGTAAAAGGGACTTGAAGATAGAGGATAAGGTAACAATCCCTTTGAAGAATAGAAAAAGGAACATTATAAGGAAGTAGGGTAGGGTTTCTGGTAGGTGTTAGATGACACGTTAAATTTGGCGTCACAAATTTAACACAAGATGAGACCAATGTGTATTGCTTTCTGAAAAGCTCAGCTCAGCTGCTCCAGTAGAAGCAGGGTTGGGCCTTTGTGAAGTAGGTAAAATGGAGAGGTGAAGAAGCTGAGAGCTCTGCCAGGGAGTGAGGTGAATGACAGGCCATGGAATCTGAGCAGCTCCATTGCACGTGTGGACTAGGCAGAGTTGGCTTTAACCAGGGTTGGGGCTTTTTGAGCAACTACATCAAAGGGAGAAAGGGTGAAGGAGCTGACAATATTTGCCAAGGAGGGATTATAATGGCAGACTAAGGAATCAAAGCTGAGTAAGAAGGGAAGTACAGTCATGAGGATGGTGACTGAAAGGTCAGTTAATCTGGGGTCTTGGTGAGACTAAAGAATTACTGAATAGAGTATGTGAGCTTAGTAGGTGAGGACAGGTATGGTGGCTATGAAGTGGGCTGCCTGAGATTGATCATCAAGGTCCAACAGGCCTGCTATAGCACTTTTGTGTGTATTACAAAAATCCCTTCTTTAATATACTTTATTTCCTCCTGCCAGAACAATTTTAATAATAAATATTCAAACCTATGATGCCTATAAGGTGGGCGCACTTCTTTGAAATGCAGCATTGTTGTGTACCACACAATCTATACCACTGCAGGCAGAGATGACCTTGTGAGGCTGTGACTGTAGGAGGAGGTGGCTGAGGTGACACTGCCTGCCCTGGGCACTCCTGCCTGTGGAATGTTCCCCCTTTTCCATGGTACTGGAGGACCTGAGGATCATGCAGCAGCACTTATATGATAACGTCTACTCAGACGTGTGGCTCTATCGTTTATGTTAATGTACCTGTGGGCCAGTTACAGCACAGTTCATCCAAAGACTAAAGTCAAAGGAGGTGTTAGAAATATGGCTTTTCTTTAACATAAAATTTTGAAAAATTTATTTTTTCTTGAACTAGTGTCCTTAAAAAAGATATACTTTTTTTTTTTTTTTCAGATATGTTTTTCAGGTGATGACTAGGAAAGAAGTAAGTCATTGTTATTGAGTACCTACTATATATAGACCTAAAAATATCCTGAACAAATGGCAACCTAGGGAAAATTACTGCTAGGGGCTCCCTGAAGATAAATTCAAATTTCTCTTCAGTCAATCTTTTTACACATCTTACACCCTACTCTTGAATATGTTATTAAGTATACCTATAAATACTAACCTATGGAGACCACTACTTAGGATGAAATTACAGATTAAGTACATACATATATACTGAGAGTTACTATAAGCAAGGAGGTAGGAAAATTAAGAAGATATAGTCTCTGCTTTTAGGAAGCTCATCGATAAATTATATTATTTCCTGATAAATATTATGAATCAAGTACTATGGGAGATGTGGAATTTAATCGAGGTCAGTCTAGGTCAGAGCAGGCAGGCGTCACATTGGAGGGCACCTCTGTACCAAGTCTTCAACAATGAGTAGGAGTTTGCTGGCAATACAGTCGAAGGCATAGAGCAGTGAAGGGCCATGGTCAGGTGAAGGATGATGAGTATGCAGCATGGGAAAAGCAGAGCCCTAAGGAGAGGACTGGTGAGAAGTGGCACTGGAGAAGCAGGTTGGGCCAGACTGTGAAGGGCTTTGGGGCCATGCAAGGAATTGGCAACAGGGAGGCACGGGGATGTTTTTAAGGAGAGGAATAATGTGAATTGATTTGTGTTTTAGGACTACTCTGGAGGGAGTAAAGACATTAGATGGGAATTGGAAGAGACTCACAGCAGAGAGACAGGTTTAGGAGGTGCAATAATTTAGACAAGAGATGATGGTGTGCCATCCTCTCCAGCAGTGTGACCAGGGCTGCAGGGGCCAGGTGTGAAAGATTTCTGAGGCAGAAATGGTAGGATGAAATGACTGCCGGGAGGTAAAGGAGTATGGCTGTAAGGAGAGGGAGGAGGCAAGGCTGATTGGTGGTTTCTAGATGTGGAGACAGGGTGGTGACTGTTAATTCCTAAGACCAGAATACAAGAGGAGGGGCAGGTAGATGCAAGCATATAGGTTTTCTCCTTGAAAAGAGCCATCAAAGAACTGTGGTATCTAGAACACTTAAGAGAAAACAAAAAGCTACCTATACTACCTTTTGACTACCATTATTACTTTATAATTTACTGAATACTTTGCTATTTACTACTGAGTACATGAAGAATGAGCCATCTAACAATTCATCATTCCTTCAGGATAAATGTTTTAAAATTACATACATTATATAACCCTATACATACAAAATTAAGTAACCTATATACAGATATTTTGTCTGTATGTTTTAAGCCAAGCATTTATTATTAATAGGGGAATTTCCAAGATCTACTATGAGAAGAATATATGAGCTTTAAATTATTAGATGGAATTATTTTCAGAACAAAGAAAATACGTATGAATATAAACTAATATAAATCCACAGCTTAAACTGTGTGGAGATGAGAAGTACAGGTAGATTCAGTTATACCTCTATACAACAAAGCATATCCCTTACTGATGATAGAACTCTGGCTTGTTCATTATTTCACTCACTCTTTCAGCACATATTTATTGGGTACCTATGGTCTGGGAATGTAATGATAAACAAAACAAATATGGCTCCAGTACTCAAGAAACTGATAGTTGAATGGCAGAGACAAACTGTTAACAAGCAAACTAAACATAAGTATATTTTGTGAGAAAGGTCAAGAAAAATCAAACACGGTGTTGCAATGAAGAATAACCAGGGAAATACCAGCTATATGGTTCAAAGGCGGCTTCATTAAAGAGTCAAATGAGAAACAGGTTGAGGTGGGAGGGTAGGCAGAAAGACACCCTAAACAGAAAGAATGAGCAGGAACTGAGAAAAGCCAGGGAGGCTGGAAGTGGGAAATGTGGCAGAGGTCAGAGAGGTAGGCAGGGATGTAACATTCATTCAGAATCTCTGTTATGTGATCAGCACTGTGGGAGAAGTATTTTTTAAGTATCATTTTATATTTAATTAAATGCTATTCTTAAAGCACTTTTAACTCCCCCATTTTATGCTAAATTTAGTCCCTTTTCTAAGTATAAAATTTAGAAAAAATTAGCACATGTGTTGTGGATGCTGTGGAGCACCACCCAGATCCTTCTCTTCAGGAATGAGGTGCTTATACCCACAGCAGCAGGGAGTGTTGGGTGAGTAAAATATGTCAGCGGAGTTCCTCTTTGGGACTTGCCCTCAGCCTAAGAGAGCAGACTCACCCAAGGTCACAGCCCTCATGGAGGGTAGGAGGGAAGCCAGTATCTAATGACTGGTCAGTGTAAGAGTATAAAGACCAGGTGCTCTTGCCTTAAGGTAGGACAACTCTGAGGGGTCATTCCAGCTCCAGAGTTCCCCATGGGATCTACTGAGACCTTTGCTGGGACTGCATCAGCTCCATCCTACTTTATTCACTCTATTGCTCCCAAGGGTACACCCTCGTAAACTTCCTGCCTAAAAACCTCTGTCTTTGAGTCTGTTGCCCAGAGAACCTGACCTAAGACAGCATGTAAATATTACATGTCTATGCATACATTTCTTGTCTTTTTTTTTTTTTTTTGAGACAGAGTCTCGCTCTGTTGCCCAGGCTGGAGGGCAACTTCTGCCTCCCAGGTTCAAGCGATTCTCCTGCGTCAACCTCGACAGGTACCCACTACCATACCCAGCTAATTTTTTTGTATCTTTTAGTAGAAATAGGGTTTCATCACATTGCCCAGGTTGGTCATGAACTCCTGACCACAGGTGATCTGCCCACCTCTGTCTTGCAAAGTGCTGGGATTATAGGCGTGAGCCACTATGCCCAGCCTATGCATACATTTTTTATATTCAATATTTCAAATACTTGCTGCCTGTTTAGTATTTTCAGGGAATTTGGAAATAATGATTATGATATTAGAAGCTACAGAGCACTTACCTGTGTTAGGTTCTATGCCAATAACTTTACAGGCATGCATATTTCATTTAATCTTTACAACAGCCCTTTACGATGGATATTATTGTCATAATATTTAATAAATTATGAACCTGGAGCTAGGGAGATTAAATAACTCGCCCATAATAACACAGCAAATAAAAGGCAGAAATAAGTCTAGAATCTAGTTGCTCTTAATGTACTGCTTTCCTAAGACTTGTTCACTTTAGTTGTGCATTAAATTCTATACTCCAATACTGTGGCATCCTATGATTTTACAGAAAACAAAAAACAACCACCAAAAAAATGCACTTGTTTTAAAATTTGTGTGCTTATATGCTTACTACTAACTTGTTATAAGAAGTTACAATGGAATTTTTATTAGTCCAATTGAATAAGAATGACAAAGTAAACCCTAAATATTCTAAGATAAACTTTAAGAGATAATAGTATTAAACTGTTTATCAATTACATGGTCACAAATATAACTGCTGTTGGAGGAGTCTGTCGCCAACCAAAGACAGATGCTTGTTCCCAACGATGGTCATAAACATGGAGACCTTATCAAAAGTTGCAGAATAAGGTTAAAGACTTGCTAGATGCTTTCAAGGTAGCTACACAGCTACAAAGAGGAGATAATAAATTTTAAAAAAATCAAGACTCTGTGTAGAAGTCCCTATATATAGCTAGCAGGGGTCCCTGTATACAGCTAACTGCAAAGCAGATTAGTATTAATTTAAAAAATAAAAAAGATGAGAATACTGTGATTGATGAAACTTCTGTTTTCAGTCTCATATTTTCATTTATCTTCTCCCTCTGAATATCCTTTCTCTCAACTGCTCTGACATTATGTAAGATTTCACAATTTGATCTGTAAAGAAAAGATCAGATAGAATTGGAGGCCTTACCTGTCCAATGATGAGAGGAACCACAACAGTCATAAAAAGCTGAGAAAAAATAGATGTGAAAGGCACAGAAGAAGATGAACCAAGCTGTAAAACAAGAAACTAGGAGTTAGAATTACTTTGAATCAGTTATCAAGCATTAGTGTTTATAAATAATGCAATAAATAGATTCTCTCAGGTGCACCAAAAATTTGGTAGCTATCTACAAAGAATAAGTGAAGTTACCTCTAATTTTCTAAATTCAACACAAAAAACTGTTAAGTATTTTAAAATATAACTTTTATTGGGAGACTAAGATTGAGAAAAATATTGATTTGCAATCAACGTAAATTGCTTATTATTTTAGTAAAGTCATTCTGTGTTCATACAGTCTATAATCATATGGCATGATATTTCATCAACAGTTACAGTTTATGTGATTTTTATTTCACCTGTCTGTAGACATCTAAAATAAATGTCTCATTCCCTTATCAAGATAACATTTTTATTTATGCAAATGAAATAGTTTCTAACTTTCCGACTCCTTCAAAACAAAGATAATGAATCTCAGATCCCGTAGAAGTTTTTCTTATACGAGGTCTAGCAAATGGGAAGTCCTGAAACATAACTTATTTTTCAACTTAAAATTTCAATATAGCTCCCCTAAATTTGTATGCTTTAACACTGTTTATAATTCCTATTTTTCTTCTTCCTAATTTTTTGATTCTTTCTTTGCTAACAATTACAGTCTCAGGTTCATGAAGATGCTATTCCCTGCAGCACAAGAGTGCTTATCTACACACACAGTAACACACTCATGTCAGCCCCCATCACTAAGAATTGCTAAGTCTTCCCATGAACTTTTTAGTGTTGGTCAAAACCTCCTCTGTTTTTCAAACTTCTCTGGACAAACAATAGATGTTTTTCTCTTTCACAGGTTCATTTTGCAACCAGATTTACCAAACCATCGATAATTGGCCCTTGGAACTTACTTTTCGCCTTTCCCCTGCAGACTAAACCTAAATTTTCATATTTACCTAAGTTTAGTTACCCTTGGAAATATCTTTTGGAAAATAATTTTTGTGAAAGGATACGGAAGTAGTGATGACTGAGGGTACAGAATGTCCAATAGAAGAAATCAAACTTTTAGCTACTTGAAGTCAATAGCTCTGAATGAAGTGGTGTGGGAGCAGTGTTTTCACTGATTTTTGCATGAATGGTTTACCAAAATCTCCTCTCCACTCTGACATATTATATAAAATTCTGTCCCCCAGCTTCAGCCCCAGTCTGCATGCACTCAAAATGCCAAGAACATATGTCTGGCCCATCACGGGCCCTGTGTTCACTGAAAACCAGCTTCAACACTGACCACTGGCTGTTTATTTAACCCATAAAAATTGGTGGTCTCTAGCCCTTTTTCTCCACAACAAATATAAACTAAAACGAAGAGAGACAAACAGAAAAAGTGAAACTGGTAAACAACAAACAGGATTCCTGGTGTGTTAAATGTCGCACGGCTATTAGATGTTTCTTTTTATGCAAAACCAAAATATTAAAAGCTAATAATTCAGCTCTATTTTAAAGCAACTATGTCTCTGAAGCACAAGGTGCTTAACAAATACATTCTCTCCACAAATATTAACCCTAAGGATATTCCTGGAGCAAGGACTGATATAAAGAAAAAATATATTCTACAGAGAAATTGAGGCACTGGATGAATAGAAAAAAAAACTTTAAAGAACAAAGTTTTCAAGTTCAAGAAGGTCCAGCTCAATGCTCTATTCCTAAGGTTTACAGAACTTGGAGAGAGGTAGCAAAATTAAGCTATAATCTTCATGTAAAAGGCGACATTTCCTGCCTGAAATCGCTTCAGTGATCTCACATATCCCTGGCTCCTCTTTCTATCTCAACTTTAATTATTAGGTTTTTAAATTTTTTAAATGAATAACCATTTCAAAGCAATATTCTCTCTTTAAGCACCCCAAAATAAAGAAAAACCCATTTCAACTTGGGTTTTAAAAAATATTATGTATTTATAATGTCTCCATCCTTCGCGTATCAGACCACTGGCATATTCAACGTTTGGAAACCGCATGTTCTTAGAAGACAGTGGAACAAGGCTATGGATTGAGGAGGTTGTCCATGATCTCTATGGTCCCTTTTCTGATCCACTTGATTGGAAACACAGGTTACAGCAGCCTTCCTCTGAGGCTCTGTCAGATCAGAGATCAGAGCAAGCTACTCAGGGATGTAATTAACTGGGTACACGAAGCCAGATGAGGTATGGCAGGGATGCTGGGGACAAAATCCCTCAGGATGGCTCCCTTAGAAGTGGCTCTGAAAGGAAGGAAACCTCAGTACTGGAGTCTAATTTGGCATAAGTCCTTTCTTTTGAATTGGCCACCAGACCTGTCACTGTGGTCAGTATGAAGATGCAGAGGACCCCTGGGGAAGTTTCTGATGCTATGAAGTATGCCCTGGCATCCAGAAGACAGAACAGCAAGCATCTGGCACAGCGCAGCCTGTGAGGACAGGACTAGAGAGACACAAAATCCAATAATTCTGCATGCAGAGGTGATTTTAACTAAAGCAGAAGGAAATATGCTGCTTGGGGTATTTGGTTCTTCATATTTTAATAGGGAACCTGTTGTGGTTTCTATTGTAAAGATCAGTATGTTTATGAGAAGCAGCAGTAATTTGCTGGTGAAGTTTTCAGGTTCAGAAGGTTGTATCAAGCAAGTGCCCTGGGCTTCACCGAGTACCGTGGCAGATTTAAAAGTAATATGTCTCATACTGTCAACCCATGGTTTAAGATATAGCATGTTAAGCAAGCAATCCAGTCCTTGGCTAATTTCTTGCAGAAATATGTAGTACTTTAAAGGAGGAAACTCACCATTAGCTTGGTTTCTTTGTTTTACTATCCTATGCTGAGAAGAAATCATTCATGAAAATTTAGTATGTGGCAATTTAGGATCTTTGCATTCAATCATTCAAGTAGTTACTTAGTGCTTCTTGTGAGCTAGGGGCATGTTCTCGACACTGCAGATACAACAGTAGACAAAAACACAAAAACCCCTCCTGTCAAGCTGCTGCTTTTTAAAAGCTGAGGTCGGTGTGCATGCCTGTCCATCACCAAGTATACATGCACTCAATCCTGTCTCTGGAATGTTGTTTCCCCCACTTATAACTGGAAAAGTATGAGTCTTTTTCCAAGACTCAGTTCAAACATTACTTCTTCAGGAATTCTTTCCAAAACCTCCTCCCAAAATGCTGAATTGGCCACCCTCTCTTTTGTGAACCACTGTTCTCTGTATCTGAATTGCACCTCTTGGAATCCTTGGTTGTTCTTGCTTACAAATCTATGCTCCTGAAGGTTGGGACACTATATCATTCACATTTACAGTCCCAATGCCCAGCAGAGTGACCACGTTCTACATCTAGGGCAGTGGTTCTCAAATGTGAGCACATCAGAAACATCTGGAGGGCTTGTTAAAACACAGATTGATTTCCCCATCCTCACAGTGTCTGATTCAAAAAGCCTGGGGAGAGGGATGGGAGTTGTGGTGAGAATTTGTATTTTTAACAAGGTCCCCAGTGGTGCTGCTGCTGCTGACTTGGGGGTTCACACTTTGAGAACCACTAATCTAGTACATAGTGGGTGTTCAACGAATGTGTGTCAATTAGTGAATGACTGTAATACGAAGGCAGAAAAAGCTTGCCAATGTTTTCATTCCATTCTTCCAACTTCATTCAGGTAAGCTGCAAACCTCTACTTAGTTCACAGACCCAAGAAAGGATCATCAGCCAGGTCTCCCAACCAGTTGTCTTCTATAATCTCAGTAGTAACATTTATCATGCACTTCCATGTGCCAGACACTGCTTTGTTTTATTTTTAAATAATTTCAACTTTTCCTTTAGATTCAAGGGGTACACGTGCAGGTTTGTTACATGGGTATATTGAGTGATGCTGAAGTTTGGGATATAGACTATCCCATAACCCAGATAGTGATCATAGTACCAAACAGTTAGTTTTTCAAACCTTGCCCCCTTCCTCCCTCCCCACTCTATTAGTCCCTGGTGTCTCTTGTTGCCATCTTTATGTCCCTGAGTACCCAATATCCAAGCTCCCACTTCTAAGTGAGAACAATGTAGTATTTTGTTTTCAGTTCCTGTGTTAATTTGCTTAGGATAATGGGCTCTAGCTGTATCCATGTTGCTGCAAAGGATGTGATTTTGTTCTTTTTTATGGCTGTGTAGTATTCCATGGATGTATATGTACCACATTTTCTTTATCTAATCACCTAGGTTGATTCCATGTCTTTGTTATTTTGAATACTGCAATGATAAACATGTGAGTGTATGTATCTTTTTGATAACATGATTTATTTTGCTTTGGATATATATGCAGTAATGAGATTGCTGGGTTGAATGGTAGTTCTAACTTCTCTGAGGAATCTCCAAAACTGCTTTCCACAGACACTGAACTAATTTATATTCACACTAATAGTGCGTCAGTGTTCTCTTTTTTCTGTAGTCTCTCCAGTATCTGTTGTTTTTTCACTTTTTAATAATAGCCATTCTGACCGGTGTGAGGTGGTGTCTCATTGTGGTTTTGATTTGCGTTTCTCTGATGATTAGTGATGTTGAGCTTTTTTTTAAACTGTATTTGTTGGCCACTTGTATGTCTTCTTTTGAGAGGCAGACACTGCTTTAAATGCTTACTGCATGTGGAATAATTTAATTCTCACAGCAACCCCTTGATGTTGGTTTTATTATTACCCTCATTTTCACAAGAGGCAACAGTGGCACAGAACAGTTAAACAACCTGGACAAGGTCACCACAGCTAGAAAGTGACAGACAGAATCTAAACCCACAAGTGTAGCTCCAAAGCCCTCACACTTAACTCGTTACACTCTACTACACATTAGTTTTAGGTAGTACAGTGTGAAACAGGGAAAGGGGACATAAGTGAAAATCAAAGCTGGACTCCTCTTTTTGTGCCTATGTGAAAGACAGGGGGAGGGATGGGAGGAGGAGGATGAGGGGAGGGGGAAGGGGAGGGGGAGGGGGAGGGGCAAACCACAGAACACAGAAAATGATTGGAGGGACTAGTTTCTTGACTCTCCCAAGGATGGTACATAACTAGTGCCAGGGCAGATGCATTAGGGAGAAGTTAGTTCAATACACACAATGGATGCCCTAGGACATCAGGGCTTAATTCTCTAACTGGGCAGAGAGACACTGAGTGGAAGCAGGATTGGATGTTATCAACCCATTCAATCTAGAAACTATTTCATCTGGAAATAATCTGGGGGTCCACTTGGTAAAATAATATGGGGCAAACTAACCAGACTCAGAAAGACAAATAGGTAACAATTCTTGATGAAGAGATGTTGACTGTCTGTAGAATTACAGTTATCAACCTACAGTTAGAAAACAGATGGTGCATTTTAAATCACTCCTGTAAGTGAGCTGACCTGTAAATTGTCATTAATGCACCAGTTCTTCACTTGCTCTGCTGTGTAATCAGCCTTTTATCTCCTATCAGGGAAATCCATTAGCCACAGGCATCTCCACTATTTGTGTCTCTTCCCAGCTATTAAAACATTATTGTATTAAATAATTCACCCTTGATGATTGGTCTTCACTTTCATTAGCACTACATTCAGGGAAAAATAAGAATAGATATTTACAGTAGATACTGTAGAATTATGAATGTTAACTCTCTTTTGCTAGGAAATCAGAAAGTAGCAGCTTCAGATGTAGAGCAGGATTTGGTGTCTTCCTGCTTGATTTCCACCTCTCCACATTACTCACAGAGCCCAGCCCTGGGGAAAGGGAAAGGGAAGAACGCTTGCTTACTATCGTGCCCACACACAGACACATTCATAATACCTGCATCTCCTTCCTGTCACAAAGATAAACATTTAAACAGAAGAAGGAAGAGTCTCCCCAGACCCCAATCCCCTCCCTATACACCGTATAGTTCAGTTTTTCTTTCATTCCTGCTGCTCCTTCTCTCACAGGGTTACATGTGAACTAAACTTACATAAAATTGTCAGGTAAATGTATACCAGGTGACAGACTCAATGTTAAAAAGACTATGATTTTTATCAAAATTAAATATGGTTATTAAACAGCCATACTGATTCAGTTGCCTGCATCAAGCTAAAGTTGGGTTATTGTGTGGAAAGTATACATTTAGGAGAGGAAGTTATCTTTTTTAATATTTATATTCACAGTCTTTTTCCCTCTCTGGGAAATAAAGAACAAAAGAGGCTTAGTAGATTTTATAAATATAAAAACATTATATAAAACACGGCTTCACTTTTCTTTTTGTTTATATGCTAGTTACTATCCTTTTCTTAGTTTTATTGAGGTATAATTGACAAAAAGTGCATCTATTAAAGGTGTACAACATGATGTTTTGATATATGTATATATTGCAAAATGATTACTACAATAAAGCTATTTAACATATTCATCACCTCACATAGTTACCCTTTTGTGTATGATCTTAAGAATATTTAAGATCTAATCACTTAGCAAATTTTAAATATGCAATACGTTATTATTATCTACAGTAACGATGCTGTACATTCAGTGTCCAGAACTTACTGGCTTATAACTGCAAGTCTGCATCCTTTGGCCAACATCTCCCCATTTCTCCAACTCCCTGGCTCCTGGTAACTTCCCTTCTACTCTGTTTCTATGAGTTTGACTCTTTTAGATTCCACATATAAGTGAGATTATGCAGTATTTGTCTTTCTGTGTCTGGTTTATTTCACTTAGCATAATGTCATCCAGTTCATCCATGTTATATGCTAATTTAAAATGTAAGATGAAAAGGTTACCTTCTAATAACTTTGATGGAAACTTAATGTGCGCAATCATAGGTTCAGGTTACTCAAACCCGCACAGACTGTTTAGTGAAATGTGCCAAAATGAACTGTAAATTGGCTTATTCTAACCTAGAGGAAAGAGGAAAGCTGTGAGGAATTGAGCTTCCACGCCATGAAGGGCTGGAGGCAGAGATACTCAGAGGCCTTTAGGACCAAACTTTGCTCCCTAATTTTTGACCAAAGGATTTGGTCTTGTCAATCCTGAGTGTGGTTTGGGAACCAAAGGACCTGCTATTGCTAAATATTCTCTTAAGGAGAACACATGATTAAGTTCCTCCAGCTTGGTTACCAATAGGCAAGGGAGTAGCAAGGAACCAGTGTCTTTCCAACTCTGGATCGACCCTACCCTGTCAAGGAGCATCCCCTGGTAGCTGGTGCTGAAGAAAGAACTAAAGGGCAAGGGAAAAGCCTGGCTAGGACAAGACTGCCCCAACTCATCCCATGTCTCCAGCTCACTTCAGTGAAGTCTGAGAAGTCCCAGACCAGCAATGCAACTGGCCTTCTTGGGACAGTAGTCTTTAATGGGGGAGGAAGTTTATCAATGTCACCTCTGTCACCTCTCGAGCATTTGAAAACTGCTTACCAGGTACTTCCCTTCCCGTAGTCAGAAGCTACCCTCAGCTTCAAGGGGAAATTTGTCTTCACTTGCTTTAGAACAAACACCACTGAGCACAAGGTAGAGAAACTGACTCAATGTGAAGCAACTGAGACAATCAGATGGCTAGTATCTTTTCAAGTGGTTTAGGTTTTATTATCATCTTATGCATCTCACACATGTGTGTCCATTAATTATGCAACCATAATTGGAAACAAATTATAAAAAATAATCATTGTACATGACACTAATGGCTGTATACATTGTTTCTGTTCATAGTGATGGGATCAAAAGTTGAAGAATTTTCTATCATAGACAGCCAATTACTAGGCTGACTAGTAATACTAGTCTAATACAACTACTAATGATAACTGCAGCCTTGAAAGCTGCCCCTTGATCTCTTTCGCTGACCTGGACCTCTCTCTTCTATGAACTCCTATTAAGCTCAGTTCGAACCACAGTTTAGCAGTCAATTTCTTCTCTAAATTTCTGCCATATTCTTGATTCTTGTTTGCCCAAATAAGTTTTAAGTTTCTTCAAGGCAATTATTACGCCCACTTCTTTTTCCTCTTACCTATGTTACTTAGGATACAATATTCAAGAAAAAGTAATTGTGTGCTGATAATATGTTTTAAAACAAACTGTGGGCCGAGGCGGGCAGATCATGAGGTCAGGAGATCGAGACCATGGTGAAACCCCATCTCTACTAAAAATACAAAAATTAGCCTGGCATGGTAGCGGGCGCCTGTAGTCCCAGCTACTCAGGAGGCTGAGGCAGGAGAATGGCATGAACCTGGGAGGCAGAGCTTGCAGTAAGCCGAGATAGTGCCACTGCACTCCAGCCAGGGGAACAGAGCGAGACTCCGTCTCAAAAAAAACAAAAAAAAAAAAACAAAAAAAAAACAAAAAAAAAACAAAAAAAAGAAAACCCAAAAAACCGTGTCTCCCAAGAGGCATCCTTAGGAGCGTAAACTGGAAGGAGCATTCAAGGGGAGGCCGACCCAGACTGAAAGTACCTTGTGTTCTCTACCAGTTGTACAGTCTCGAGGGACAAAATCTCTCTGAACCTAGGTTTTCTCATATAAAGTGAAGATAATACCTCCAAAGCTAGTCATGCCTGTTACGTGGGATTACGCATCAAGTAACCATAATTAGCTACTCAATAAAAATTATTCTACCCCAGAAAAACAAGGTTTCTTATGCAGAGATGTGAGAATTCAAACCTATTGAATTTAAGAACTGCTGAAATGGAAACTAATAGGAGACACAGTCAGATCAAGGGAACATGTAGTCAGCCTAGAAACAGAGCCTGGTATGTATATATTCTGTATACATATGTGTTTGTGAATACACATGCATATATGTATATCAGTCCAATAGTCACAGTGCCTTATAAACCTACTTGCTGAGGGGCTGGCTCTCTAAGAAACCAAGTCATATAAAATCAGTTGATAGAAGAGCTAGCAGTGCCCCCACTTACTCAAGCGGTGCTTACATGATTCTGAATGGGTGAACATGTAGGGCAATGTTTGTCAAATACTCCAAGGTAATGATGTGACCATCCCCACATATGAAGATGGTGTCATCTATGACTCCGAGGATGACTTTCAGCAGCAGTCAGAGCTTGCACTCCACATGTTTCAAGAGGTCTTGCTTGCTCAATTGTCCTTTATGGCTGGAGAGAGAAGTGAGGCTTTGGTCTGTCGTTCTAATGGTAAAAACTCAAAGTGTTACTGACCTTTCTCTGCCAATTATGGACTTATTTAAATAAATTGATGGTCTGCAGAATTTGGGGGCTTGAGCCCATGACAACAACATCCAATACATGGTTTCCTTAGACTGCCATTACACAGAATTAGACTGATATGTTTCTATAGTGTGGACAGTTATCTTTGACCTACTTTGTCTTTCAGAGGGAGTAGGAAAGAAGCCTAGATATACAGGTAGCTTCCTTTCATTCCTCTTCTTAGAGTAAGCAAGATGTAGTTGGGGAGAAAGTATGAGTTACCTACTATGGAGACTGGCAGTCATATGGAGACTGCACAACTGGTAGAGAACAGGGTTCCACAGAAGGAAAGGTTTCAAACTGCTTGATCAACTGTCCTAGTACTGTTCACTAGGGTTTAAAACCCAACCGCCTGACTTCACAGCCAAAATGCTTAACTCAGCCCTATTGCTTCTTCATCTTAATTACCATCCTATACTACTTTTCAAGTTTTAGAATCTCTCTCCTTCAATATTCTCTATTATATGCTGCTGATAAAGACCATAATAACGGCTGCTACACATAGTATTAGTGATAAACCACATCAAAGGAAAGCAAAGATATGCAAATTTTTAAGTGATGTTAGACATAACAGAGAATCAGAACCATGCAAATGAAAAGAAAACTGAAGTAAGCATGAGATCCGTTGAGAAACATTGGAAGTTTCTATCTACCTTTTCATTCTCCTCAAATTAAAAATTTTCTTTCAGTAGAAAATTTATTGCAAAAAATCTACTTCTATTTAATGAAGTGTTTTCTATGTTAGTAATCTCCTTTGAAATATTATAACTGTGAAATAATTTCTAAGTTGAATTTTAATTATTTGTGCATATGTCCTATTTTCCCTATTAAACCATAAGATCTTTAATGAAAGGACCAATGTCAGATTAATCTTTGTAGTATTCACAATACACAATAGGTTTCAATAGAAGGATGATTATTTTGTTTAATATTATTAAAAAACTGTAATTTATTTTTCATAGCAAATAAAAGGTAAGAGGTTATGAGTCAGGTTGAGCTCCTAACCTCCTAACCATTCATTTATCATTTGAATCATTCTAATCATTCATTACTCATCTACCTTTCTATTGCCCTCCTTCCAATACATATTTATTGAATACTTGGCATTGAAGATAAGGTAATGAATAAGACATGCACAATTCCAATTCCTGGCCTATTAGAAGTTAAAATCTAGTGGACACTTGCCACTTGTACACAACTTGGATGAAATAGCTCTTGTTAAGATTAATATGAAATTCCAAGTAATGAACTTATAAGTACAGTTTTTAAAGCTGGACAAGGCCTTAATTTATCCTCACAGACAGGAACTCCATGGACTGAGGAAGATACACTGACAAAATAAAGAAGAACAATAATTTCTGCCCTTGCCTAAATGAGAGATATGTTATTAAGATAATTGAGGTAATGTATTTGAAAGCACACTGGGTCCATGATAATCTGAATGCTTCTGTGCCCCTAAAATTTGTATATTGAAATCCAAACCCCTGGGTGCTGGTAGTCAGAGATAGGACTTTGGGAAGTGATTAGGTCCTGAGGGTGGAGCCCTTATAAATGAATTAGTGCTCTTATAAAAGAGACCCTAGAGAGCTGCCTTGCCCTTTCCACCTTCTAAGGACACAGCAAAAAGCAGCCATCTATGACCCAGAAAGCAGGCCTTTCCCAGACACTGAATCTGCCTTCATCTTGGACTTCCCAGCCTCCAGAACTGTCAGAAATAAATTTCTATTGATTATAAGCCACCCAGTTTGTGGTATTTTTTTACGGTAACCTGGATGAACTAAGACACAATCTAAGTAGTAAAAAGTGATACTTCAGGGAAAGTTTCACTGCTCTCACTGCTGGCCATGGTAAACATCAGACTCATTTACACACAAGATTATAAAATTATAGATTATGTATGGTTATAGAATCCTAAAGTTTTAAGTCTTAGGACTCAGCCCATGATTAAGATTTGAAGTAGTTGGCCAGCTGCTGCATTTCAGATGAGTGCTTTTGCGGAATCTTGATGTCCTCCTGGGATTCTTTTCCATTTTTCTCTATTAAGTGTCAAATGTAACATTCGCATGGCTCTTTACAGTTTACAATATGCTTCCACAAAAATTAACTCATTTCATCTTATCATAATCTTCATTTTACAGAGGTAAAAACTGAGGCTGAGAAGGGTTAAAGAAAACCTACTTTTACATAACTGGTACTGGCTGCCAACTAAACCAGAATTTTATGTCTTTTCATCATACTGAGCTACCTCTCTACAAAGAGAGTGTGAAAGTGAACTCAGTTCCTTCAAAGTGGCTTCATAATAAAGAATATGTCTCTGAAGTTAGAGCATATAACAAGAAAACAGCAGTTTTAAAAATAGCTCCAACCCAACTTTTTGGACAGATGCATCCATTCATTTGTCCAACCATGCATTCACTTTCATTCAAAACATTCAAAAACATTCAAAAAATGTTTTTGAGTGACTTCAACTGTCAGGCACTATTTTGGGTATGGGGATCATGACAGTGACTAAAACAGATACAGTCCCTGCTCTCTGGTGATGCTTACATTCTAGTTGGAGAACACAGATAAACAAATTAACAAATGACTAAGATGTCATGAGATAATAAATGCTAACAGGAATATATGATGGTTAATTTTAATGTGTCAACTTGACTGAACTATGGGATGCCCAGATAGCTGGTAAAACATTGTTTCTGGGTGTATCTGTTTGGGTATGTCTGGAAGATATTAGTATTCAAATTAGTACACTGAGTAAAGAAGATCCACCCTCACCAATGGGGGCAAGTGTCATTCAATCCGCTGAGGGCCTGTATTGAACAAAAAGGCAGAAGTAGGGTTAATTTACTCCTGTTTTGAGCTGGGACATCCAACTTGTCCTGCACTTGGACACTGGGACTCTGGGTTCTTGGGTCTTTTGGCTCCAGGACCTATACCAGTCACCACCCACAGCCTCTAGTTCTTAGGCCTTCAAACTCAGACTGGAGCTAAGAGTTATACTATTGGTTCCTCTGATTCTCAGGCCTTTGGCCTTGGACTGAATTACATCACTGGATTTTCTGTTTTCCCAGCTTCCGGATAGCAGATAGTGGGACTTCTAGGCTCCATAATTGCATGAGTCAATTCCCATAATAAATCTCTCTCTCTAGGAGGCTACTATGTGCTGGAGCTCACTCCTTTTCTCTTGCTCAAGGACATGTGTCCATAAGCTCTCCCTTATTTTTTCTGTATCAGTTTTTCTCTCCATAACTGGGTTAATCCTAGTGACACAAATGTGCTACTAATTTTCCCAATTTAAACAAAATCTTCTCTTCATATTTTATTACTTTGTTAGTACCCCATTTTCTGTACCCTTTACAGAAACATTTCTCCAAAAGAGTTATCAATTATCACTGTCTTTAACTCTTCTTCCATTCTTTCCTCAACCCATCCAATCAGGCTTTCAACTACACAACTTTGATGAAATAGCTCTTGTTAAGGTCCCCAATGACCTCTGTCTTCTTAAAACCAATGATCAATTCTGAAACTTCATTTTATTTGAACTATTAGCAGCAACTGAAGTAGTTGATCACTCTCCTCTTTTTGAAATACATTCTCTGCTAAACTTCTAGGACACCAAAATTTTCAGTGTTCTTCCTAAGCAAACTGGCCATTCCTTGGTCTACTTTGTGAATCTCTTACTATTGCAGTGTCCTAGCACTTGATCCTCTGATATCTTTCCTTTTTTATTATCACTTTCTTCCAGTCTAATTTAAAATCCATCTAGATGCTGACCTCTCCCAAATATATATCTCTAGTTAAGACCTCTTTCCTGAATTCCAGACTCATGTAGTCCATTGCTTACCTGATGTCTCTACTTAGATGTCTGAAAGTCAGTGGAATCCAAGTATCTCCCATGCTGAATTCTCCTTATGAGTTCCTTCAACCTGCTCAACCCTAAAGTCTTCCCTATCTTAGTAAATGGCCACTCTACACTTCCAGTTGCTCAGGACTGGAGTCACCTTTGACTCTTCTCTTTCCCAAAAAACCTTCATTCAATGTCTCAGTTCTACTTTCCACTTCTACTTACAACTACCTCCTACCAGATTTACTCAAACACTCTGGTCCAAGCTAACAGGATCACTTGCCATAATATCATTCGCTTTCTAACTGGTCTTCCTGCTTCCACCATGGTCTCCTTACAATCTGTTCTCAACCCAGCATCCAGAATCATCCTTTAAAAAAGTACAGCAGAACATGCTATTCCTTTTATCAAAACCCATTTAATAGTTTCCTGTCTCTCTCAAATTAAAATTCCAAGTCCTTATAAAGGACTTTAAGGTCCTAAATAATTTGTCCCCTTCTCTGTCTCTGACATCATCTTTATCTCTTCTCCCCCCTGTTCACTGTATTCCAGTCACACTGGCCACCTGGGTGTTTCTTAAGGATACTGGATATACCCTCAGGACATTTGCACTTAGTGTTCCCTCCACCTGGAACACTCTAACCCCAGAAGTCTCACTCCCTTATCTCTTCCAGGCCTTTGCTCAAATATCATTTTCTCAGTGAATCTGAACTTGACCGTCCTATTTAAAATAGCAACCCTCTCTCCCATCCCAATCCAGTACTTCTTATTCCTCTACATTATTTTACTTTTGTCTTCAGCACTTATCACCCATCTCACACACTATATTTCTACTTATCTGTTGGTTGTTTCTTTCCACTAGTATTCTCAAAATGCTGTTTTGAGAGCAAAGACACAACTGTTTTACTTATTGTTATATTCCCACACCCAGGACAGTGTCTGGCATGTAGAAATAACTCAGTATATATTATTGAATGAGTAATGACTAAGTTTAAATAACTTTTTTGAGGAATTCTGCTATAAAAAGAGAGCACAGAAATGGAGTGCAGGTAGGATAAGGTGAGGTTTAATTTTAAGATGTGTAATATTACAGAATGCTTATATGCTAATAGAAATAATCCAGTAGAGACAGAAAATGTGATAATATAGGAGAAAAAGGAATCTCTGTATGAATCATATCATTAAGTAGGACATAAGAGATGACATAACTCAAAGAACTTCCTTTAGAGGAGAGAAAAGACAGTTTATCTATAGAAACAGGAGAAAAGGCAAAGAATATGGCTACAGATGCAGGGGGGTGGGATCACATAAAATTTCTCTGATTGCTTATTTCCTCGTCAGCCAATTTCCTTTTGGCAATACTTGATATGAAAAAAGAGGCACTGGAGATTTGAGAGGCAAGGAGAAGGTGTGAAATGATCCTCGAGAGTGGAAGAGTGAATTAATTAAAGGAAAGTAGTAGAATTGCCAGGCTCACTTGCATTTAGTTGTCATGAATTTCAAATGAGACCAGTCAGCATGGTAGTGTTTTTGTTCCAGCAAGTTCAGGTACATATGCAGGAAGGTGTAGAGTTAGATTTCAGTAGGGTTAGTACTTTTCCAGGCAAATATGAAGCAGTAGAGATGAGTAAGATTGTTGATGGTGCATGTAATAAAGGAATTATAATGATGGACCATGAGGTCTAGGCTGGGTAAGATGGGATGTGAGGGCATGGGGTGAGAGTTGGGGTATAGTTAGATGCATTGTAAAGGTGATAAAGTAAATGAATTGGCCATTCCAGTGAAGAACTTTTGGTTTGGGGAATAAATCATAAGGCTGTTAGTCAGAGAGGAAATTTGAAAATTGGATTATTGAGGGACGTAGTTATTGGCAATAACAAAGTGAAGGGCCTGGAGTAGCTGGCTGAGACAAAGTGGAGGGCAAGCTTGCTGGAGATGAGGTCAAGAATTTAGAGATCAGGGTATTGGAAGGACCAACTATGTGAATACTGAAAATACCAAGAATTTTTTAAGTATACTGTTAAAAAGAAAACAATGGGAAGATGCTAACATTTTTTTGGACTGATAGTGGCCTGGGGTTCTACCGATAATTACAACAAACAGGAGTAGCAGGTAGTATAGCTGTGTTGGCACAATCTTCAAAGGAACCAGGGTATTTTACGGAGAAGGCATGGGAAATGATCTGGAATTGGTAATGAGGTACAAGGAAGACACCTTCCCCCATTCCAAGGCTGTGTCAGAAACATGAATCATAGGACAGGTTTTGGTTGGAGCAAGAAAGTGAAGGAAATATTCTGAGAAAAGGTTGGGAATACAGCTGAGATTCCATCAGCAAAAATGGCCTTCGTTAACTCTTATGCCTGAATACCCAGAAATTTCCATTTTTATAATATGATAAAATAAGACAATACTACTTCCAGGAGTTGTATTAGTTTCTTGGACTTCTATAACAAAGCCCCCAAACTGGGCAACTTAAAACAACAGAAATGTATTGTTTCATGGTTCTAGAAGCTGTAAATCCGAAATCAAGCAGAGCCATGTTCCCTATGAAATCTATAGGAGAGAATCCTTCATCTCCTTTATATTCTGATGCTTGCCAGCAATCTTTGGTATTTCTTGTGGGTATATCACTTTAATGTCTGCCTCCATCACCACATAGAGTTCTACCTGTGTGTCTCTGCCTTCTCTTCTTGTTCTTATAAGGACATCAATCATATTGGATTCAGGGTCCACCCTATTCCAGTATGTCTCATCTTAACTAATAACTTTTGTAATTACCTTATTTCCAAACAAGACCACATTCTGATGTACTTGGAGTCAAAACCTCAACATATCTTTCTGGAGGAAACAATTCAACTCACATCAGGGGCATTGAGAAAAACAGTACACTGTTTATGGAATGTGTTCATATATATACATTTTTAAGAGATGGGTCTCCATATGTTGCCCAGGATAGTCTTGAACTGCTGGGCTCAAGTGATCCTCACACCTTTTCCTATCAAAGTGCTGGGATTGTAGGTATGAGTCACCACATGCGGCCTTTGTTCACATTTTAAGGCATTCAGGTTCTTGCTCAGTTACTTGCTTAGTAAATGAGTTCTTGCTCAGTTACTTGCTCATTACTTGCTCAGTAAATGAGGCCTGGTAACCCAAATGCTTAAGACATTTCCATTGTTTATAAAATGCAGACAACCTAAACAGAGAAAATGTGTTATATGCTATGCATATGATATAAAGTCATAATACCATATGTATCTAATGATGTGTGTGATAATGCCACTGAACCTACTGGGATAGCCCCGTTGACTCAGAAGGGAAGCATTAAACTTTTACATTGAGGGTCTTGGCAAGTCTTTCATTATTCTTGTAGCTCTATAATTTTAGAATGTTGAACGTTACAACTAAAGCTCCTGAGCCTATGGGTCTGTGAGTAGGGGAAAGCTTGTAATAAAGTGATGCCACAATTTTTATCAGCATGTTACCACACAGATATGGAAAGGAGGGCAAGAAGATTACTCTTTGGTTCTTTAATTACAAGTCGAAAAAGGGTCTCAGAGATTCCAGCCTCTGAGATACTCCAAAGTGTTACACCCTAGGCCTCAGCCACCTAGTTGTGGCTGTAACATATCCCCTGCTCTTCTTAAATGAGTTACAAGAGTAAGAGATGCCACTCTTCCACAGCAGAGAAAACCTAGGTGATGCAGCCATTTATTGTGCACTTACCAGATGCTGAGCTCTATACAAGTCCCTTGATCTACTGCGAGTAGGGACCTCAGACAGGCCTGCATCCTGTGCCCGCCAAGGGCTGCATCTGGGAAACTGTCCTGTGATCCCAGGTCTTGGAAATAAACAAATGGATGATTCCAGTTTCTCACATCTAGTAGCAGGTAGTTACATAATAAGTCTTTTCTTCCAAATTAATGCAAATAGTCTCTTTAGTTTCAATTTGACTAACTGCAAATTCTGCATTGGTGGAGTCCATGTCAATGAAGTTTGTTATGCTGAGGAAAGTGATCTGATTATTTGACTCTTCTTACCTTGTCAGAATGGAGCCAGCATTTCAAAAGGGAGGGTAAGGCTGAGGTTTATTACTTGAAGGTACTGTCTTTCATGAAAGATGCGGAATCCAACTGTTTAGTAGTATATCTATCCCTCCCTATTTCCTACTCAGCGGGTAAGAAATGAAGTCCCTCATTCTATTACTCTAATTGAATTCCAACTTGGGTAATTACACTATGATTAAATAAATTTTCCCCACAGTTTTAATTCACTGATAAATAGTGTTAGTCAAACAGCTACATTACATTCCCAGAAACACATCCCCACTACATTTCAGTGATAAGCAGAGTGATTTATATTTGGAAGATGTGTGTATGAAAAGATGCACAGTTCATAAAGTATTTTAGGTATCATTCATGATTACATATGCTTTGCTCAGCATGAGATAACATTAATTTCTATTACAATCTTTCATCTAATTTCTCATATGCTTACTGCCAAAAGAAATAAGACAGCTAATTAGCATTTCTTGTTTTCAGAACGGTTTTTGTTTAGTTAACTAGAAGCCTGTATTGATTTGTATTTTTAATTTTTAAAGCACCTTTCATTATCTCTGGGCGATAGAGAGGAGGAGATGTTACTTCCCATTCTACAGATGGAAAAAATTGAGGCAGCCTTTCCCAAGGTGAGGAAGCTAGTTATCATCAGTACCAGCCTAGGAACCCAAGCTTCCTCTGATCCCCTGGTCCTAGGGCTCTTTCTGTTAAACACTATCAAACACTGGGTCACTATCAATCACTTTAGTTTTACTAATGAGAAAATAAAGAGTAGAGTAGTTGTAACCTGTGTCATGGGGTCATTTATTTGTAATATAATGATTTAGCCAGGAGCTGGAGGCCTAATGACTAGGTCCTGATGCTGTTCTTGGATCATGAAATTATGAAGCTTCTTCATATCTGAATATTATTATGTGGTACAATTCCAATATTGGAATAACAATTCAAAATATGGTGCAAAATAATTCAAATTTCATTTTTGTTCTAATGATCTTTCTTAAAACATTGTAGATAGCTTTTAATAAAAGATATTAAAGACAACATCAAAATACTCACAAAAAGCAGCAGGAGCAGGGGTGTTATAACGATGCCCTGAAAGAAATAAAAGAGAGGATGATCATTTATCAGCCTGGAAAGCAGGACACTTTCTTTGCCGTTTTAAACTCTGAGGCATGGGAGTGCTTATCTTCTCAATGCTGTTTAATAAAATCTAGGCGATAAAAAGGGGAGGGTCCCAATCTTAGCTTTCTCTTCCATAATACCTTAACATCTCTATTACAATTATTTGTTTTTGGCATCATAAAAGTACAACCACCAATCTGCCTTAGGTTCGTCTTTCCTTTTGTAAAGCTAAATTCCCTTCCACATTGCACATGGATCACACAGATAGAAGCTGGTGGCTGGCAAGCTTCCTCATTCCAAGGCTTTCAACTCTAACTTGGATAAAATGCCCCTTTTTGAGAGAAGACAGGTGGTTTAGTCCCAGTTGGGGTCCTCTCCTGAGCAAAGACCACGTCAGTTGTGATGAATGAGATGTCGTGATTTTGTAATGTGAACTGATCTCCCCTAGGAAATGAGCTGGGATCTCAAAACTCATTTCACTTGATTAGACTTCATGTCTCCATGGTGGAAGGCAAGTCTTTCATCTAATTCAGCCACATAGGACCACCTCGGTCCCTCTGCCTCCCCTAGGCAGAAATGAGCAAAAGATTTGTTTTCTTCAATGACAGGGAACAGTTTGAGGCTGTTGCCAATGAAGCAGAATACCAGCTTTTAGGTTTCTTGAAGGCAAACACTTTAAAACTAAGTGTTTGAGTTGGGAGTTGAAATGACAGGCTTCAGTTTTGGAGCAGCAGATGATTATTTGCCCGTCTTAGTTTTTCCTTTATCTCTCAACACTTCATTATGATTTATACAAGAAAAAGCATTTCAGATTTTTATTAATGAATTCTACTTGGAATTTTAAAATTTCAGAGAATCTGAGGTTGTGCATGCCTAAGAGAGAAAAGAGAGAGATAGACAGACACACACACACATACACAGAAAAAGAGAGAGAGAGACAGAGAGACAGATAGACAGAAGTACTATACCCAGACAGTGTCCAAGATCCAGATCTGGGACTACTTCTTTACTTTTGGAAGAAAAAAGTCCTTTTTTATCCTTTTTGTATTTACATGAAAGTCCCTGTGTCATAATAGTCACTCAATTGTTTTGCATGTGGCCCAGAAGGACTGGCTTACCTTAAACGAACAATGCTACCATGTCTTTCTTGGGCATATACACATGTGAATATCCATAGACTTGTTTTATTATTAAACAATAGAATGAATGTTTTTTATTGTGCACACTTTTGCAATTGGCCAAAGAGAATACAATATCTTAATCTAAGAATCACTTTAAATCCTACTTACTAAAACAGGTATTGTGGCCTATCAACTCCATTGGTATCTATGAAACAGGTTCTCATTAACACATTTAAGAGAGGCAAATGTGCTAAATGACAAATAATTGATAACTTAGAAGGGCTACTGTCCTTCAATGATTTGTACTAAGTTCAGACTTTAGGAGGAATTCCAAACTTTAAAGGGCCACATGAAAATGAAAATATCTGGCTGACTCAGTCTATTCCCCCATGGGAGGCATTCAATTTCAAGCAGATTTGTTTAAACATATAATTAAACATCCACTTATATACTGGGTACTGGGCTCATCCAGGAGATTCAAGAATGAGTACAACATGGTCCCTATGCTTAAACGCTTATAATCCAGTAGAGGACACTGATCTATAAACAAGGTTCAATATAGAGTGCTATAACTGCTGCAGCCGGCGCTGCCACAACTACCAGTGCGCATTGTCCAGGGGCCTGAGGAGTGATACCCCCCACCCCTGTGCCACTGCATCTAGCACCCATGGGGGGCCTGAGAATGGGCCCACTCTGCCTGCACGTGCACATCATCTGAAGGTCTGGAGATCGACATGTGCCACCCACTGGCATCTGCAGGCACCATCTGCAGACCAGAGGTCAGGCCAGCCCCACCTGCCAGCAGTGCGCTGGCACTTCTGCACATCATATGGGGGCCTAGGGATTGACCCACACTGCTCGCTTCCACTGGCACCTGTGCGCACCATTGGGAGGCCTCAAGAGAAGCCCACCCTGCCTGTTGTCTCCACTACCAGCACCAACATAGACCCTCAAGGGGACTAAGACTAGGCCTCGCTTACCTGCTGCTGCCACCTGCACAGGTCATCTGAGAACCTGAGGATTAATCCATCGCTCCCGCCAGCACCCATGTGCACCATGTGGGGGCCTGAGGACAGGCCTCCGTGTGTGCCGCTAATGTGCATGTTGTCTGGGGTCCTTGGGATTGACCCACACTTCCTTATCACCATTGGTGCTTGTGTGGACCATTGGGAGACCTGAGGAGAGACCTCTCTCACCTGCCACTGCAGCCACCAGTGCCTGTGGACAACATTCTAGGGCCTGGGAATTAATCTGCCCCACCTACTGCTGCTGACACCTGTTTGCATCGTCGGTGGGCCTTAGGAGAAGCTGTCCCTCTTTTACCACTGCTGCTGCCAGCACCCATGCACAGTGTCGGCACCCACTCTGCCCACTACTGCCAGCACCTATGCAAAACATCCAGGGCCTAAGGGCATGTCCACACTGCACTCCACCACCACCTCTGGGGTCCATGGACTGGACTTCTGGAGTCCCTATCCCTAAAAATGCCTCATCACAGCCTCCACTAACAACCACAACAGACACCCCTGAGCAGATTACAGCTGAAGAAATACAGAGACTACATTACTGTGCCCATCCAGAATCAAAGCCAAGGCAACCTACCAAACTAACACTATAGATATATCTATAGGAAAAAGTCTTTCCCTACTAAAGTCAATCCATAAAATTGGAAGAAGCAACCGTTATGCCAGATGTGCAGTAAGGACAAAAAAATATGAAAAAGCAAGAAAACATGACACCTTCAAAGGAATGCAACAATTCTCTGGTAACAGATCCAAAGCAGAAGGAAATTTATGAAATGCCTGAAAAAGAATTCAACATAATGATGTTAAAGAAAATCAGTGAGATAGAAGAGTGTTGTTATCCACAGGTTTTCCTCCCTGAATACTTCTAATGGATAGTCACCAATACGTGATAGTTTCTTTGCAGCTCTTCCAAGGACTTATGATATTTGTTCCCAAAATAGTAAAAATTTCATAGCAAATAGGAAGTATTTGCTAATTCTGGATTTAATATTCCTTCTTATTTTCTCAAGAATAGCTGTTCAAGTTCATTAAGAGTGAGTCACTGTATAATGTTGAAACCTACTTTTCCGTTGTATTAGGAAGAGAGTCATCCAGGAGGCATCCACTTTGAGAAGAGCACCATAATTTTTAGTAAAGTCATCACAATTATTAAAATAATAAAAACTAACATTTATGTAGTACTTATGTTCGGTATTGTACCAAGGACTTTAGGTATGTTATTTTATGTAATCCTCACAACAACTCTCTGACATAGGTACTATTATTATATTATCCCATCTACTAGGTAAGAATGCTGAGCCTCAGAGAGACTGAGTGAAGTAGGAAGAAGCAATGCCAGGGATTGAACCTCCCATTGGCTCCAGAGCCT
Source organism: Theropithecus gelada (assembly GCF_003255815.1). NCBI lineage: Eukaryota > Metazoa > Chordata > Mammalia > Primates > Cercopithecidae > Theropithecus > Theropithecus gelada. The sequence continues at coordinate 143,312,731 of NC_037672.1, forward strand.
GTGCTCTTGAACAGTGTAAATAAAATCTTTGCAATGTTAAGCTATTTCCTCAGGGTTGTATTTTAAGAGTTAATCTGAAAGGAGCTTCAGGTTCAGTATGTCTTTTTGATGACATAAAACAAATTGAGAGGTAAGCCTTCATGTCATATGGCAGACACATTTTGTTGGAGTCAAGTTTTTGCAAATATCAATGGTAAAAATGGTGAGCTAAACATTCAAACTGCATCAGCAAAAATCATTGAAAACTAGAAAATTAAATAAACATGTTATTTTCTTTTGAGTATATGCAGCTCCATTTAATTATTTCTCTTTTCTCTTTCCCAAGTAAATTCTCCTGAAAATGGATAAAACCAAAGCAGTAGGAGATAAGCACTTCTAGCAAAAGATGTTACCTCCTCCTTGCAGATTCAAGATCAAGGCATAATTTTAGCATCCTTGCAATTGGGATGGTGTATAAAGCTTTCTGATTGCAACACTTGAAGAAGTCAAGTCACAAACTGACTGGCTTTCATTGTCTCCTGAAAAAACTTTCAGAAAAATCCATTTACACCTCAGATGTGAATGACTAGGTGAATGTATTTCAATGACTTTAGTGGAAAGAAAAAGCATGTTAAATCTTAGATACAGATTTAGTTGCATCAAAATACTAACAAAAAGCCCCAAATAACAACAAGACGACAAAACTGTTAATGTGCTTCTCTCATCTATAGGACTTGCAAAGAAAGGCAAAACTGAAGTGAAATTATGAAATTTTTGAAATAGAAAATGTTATCAAGAGGTTTTGTTGCAACAACTACAAAGATCACACAGATACTAAAATTGACTTTTTAGATTTGTCTCCAGGATACTGCATTAACTCAGTTTTCACAGAATAAAGAATATCAGTTTTGAAAGGGATCTGAGAGATACCCTGGTCTAGTCCTCATCTAAAGTGTGAACCCCTCTCTCTGTCTCCCTCATGTCCTTATATAATGCTGAAAGCTACTTTTCAGTTGCATTAGGAAATGAGTCAGCCATGATGCATTCATTCTGACAAGAGCACCATAATTAAGTTTTGGGGAAGTCACCGCAATTATTATTAAAATAATAAAAGTTAACATTTATGCAGTACTTATGCTGCATACTGTATTAAGGACTTTTGTGTTATTTTATGTAATCCTCACAACAATTCTATGAAGTAGGACAGCATTATATAAGGATGGGAACTGTGATGGCTGGGCCTTTGTCAGAGAATCTCCCAGAGAGAAGACACCCTTGCTCTTCAGGCAAACAGTGGCCTGGCTGAAGCTTTCTCACGAGGAGAAAACTCTTATACTGCTCCCAAACCACTACCACTGCTGCTCTGTCTTCCCCTTGAAGCAATTTAGGGCAAGTCTCACCCTCCTTCCTGGTGATGGCTTTTTAAATGATGTTCCCGAATGGTATAAATAAAATCGATGCCTTCTTCAGCTACTTCCTCAGGGTTATATTTTAAGAGTAATGTTGAAGTTAGCATTTTAGCCCCTACAGTAAGTTTTCTCTAGGACAAAAGTCCTCAGTTCTTCCACTGTTCCTCTTAGGGCAGGGTTCTGAGCTTTCTCTTGGACATACACTCATCCAGATAAATTTAAGGGTCCACATTTATGGGTCAGTCTCACTTTTTAACAATTGATCAAAACTTGGAAATGAGGCAACAAGAGGACAGCATGTCCCTTTAATGTCATCTTGGAGTATTATCTATCAGCCAATACAAGGTTTACTTAACCACTTTTGTTTGACTTCTATTTACTATTGGTTAAGACCCTGACTATAAAATTATGTGTTAACTTACCGAGTTTTGTTCAGTAGTGATGGAAATGATTTCTATCTAGAAGAAAAATAACCACAATAATTACGGTTTTATTGCCCTGTAGGCATTGGCCAGTTTTGTCTCTAATTCAGCATACTTATTTCAGTATGCTTTTCTAATGGCCTGGGTAAGCCCCATTTTTATCATCTCTCTAGAACTAGCTTCACCATCCTGATGGTTTCCTCATTATTCAGTTAAATAAATGTTTGACATGTGTTCATTCTGTATGTGTAAGAAAGTCATGTTTTTAACTTTTCGAAAATTATACTTTGACAACTCCTTTCTTCTGAATTTGTATTAATGGAAATATCATTTTTAAAAAAAGATTACTGTCAACCTAAACCTCCAGGCTATCTTTACCTTTTGTCCTGTGGTCAGCATATAGTGATATCTTAAACAGTTAGTGAAAAGTTTATTCTTCAAGAACAAAATGATATCAAACCAATATTTAATGAGCGAGACTGGTCAACAAATCCTAAGCAACAAATTATAAAGAGGTGGTATAGGGAATTCTGGACACATCTAAATTCCAACAAAATAGTCAGGGTATATATATGGTCTCCAAAGAATATGACATTATAAGCATGAATGTCAAGATATATAACTGAGAAAACTTTTAGAAAAAAAGAAAGAGATATTAGGAGTCTAGGGAAGGGTAGTTAGAAAGAAAGTGTTGGTGGACTGGTGAGCGAGGGCTTCTTTCCTCTCCTCTGACTATACTTTCCCCTTTACAACTAGACCTTCACAGACTAAGGACCTTAACATGCCCAAATCAAACATTTAGCAGTTATGGTCTAGCAGCTGACATGAGCATGCTGGTTTGTTTATTAGGCACAGTACACTATAGTGAAGATAGAGGCATCAGACTATTTGAGTTGGATAATACTAGCCACTGAAATTGTCCAGTTAATTCTCTCTAGTCTGAGACCACGTGCTATGATTTGGATCTGTGTCCCCACCGATATCTCATATTGAGTTGTAATCTCCAATGTTGGTGGTGGAGCCTGGTGGGAGGTGATTTGATCGCGGGGGTGGATCCTTCATGAATTGTTTAGCACCATCCCCTTGGTGTTATTTTCATCATAGTGAGTTCTCATGAGATCTGGTTGTTTAAAAGTGTGTAGCACCTCCTACCTTGCTCACTGTCTTGCTCATGCTTTCACCATGTGAAGCGCCTGCTCCTGCTTTGCCTTCCACCATGAGTAAATGCTCCCTGAGGCCTCCCCAGAAGCAGAGGCCATCATGCTTCCTGTACAGCCTGCAGAACCGTGAGCCAACTAAGCCTCTTTTCTTTATAAATTACCCAGTCTCAGGTATTTCTTTATAGCAATGCAAGGACAGAATAATACACCATGCTCATCAAGAACACTTTTAATAATAATTTTGTTTTCCAAGTAGCATTTCTGACAGGAAGAGAGCACACTGACTAGTAGACATCGGTCTCCTGGAACATAACCACACTAAGGTGTGCTGATGACATTTCTGGATATGTAAAGATATGGACCTATTCCTGGATTGTGGTGATCCCATTAAAGCAATGTCACCCAGTGAGGCCTTACAGGAATGGCAGCTGGCTTGTCCTAACGACATTACATTTAATTAAGCAAACATTTATTGAGTACTACGTATCACACATCATTGATGCCGAGGGGAAAAGGTGAATATATGGTTTATGTCATAACAGTTTATGCCATAAATAGTTCCCACCAGAGAAAGCAGGTCTACCTTGTTCCTCTCTAACTTTAACACTTTGATCAAAAAATACCTCTATCATCTTATCCTCAAAAAAGTGTGATGTTTTTCAGGCCAAAATTAAGGGTCTTATAGACTTAAATTAAACATCAGCTTATTAGATTTGGCCTATGATCTTTTCAGATTTTGATTTGTCACTGACACATTCAACATATACCTACTTAGTGACTACCATGCCAGACCCTATTAGATGATGAGACACAGAGGCGAATGACACATACACAATCAATGACCTCAACGGTTTTTAGCGAAGACAGTTCAGCAGTTACAATAAAATGATAATGTTCAAAATGAACATTACAGCGAGCTATGAGAGTGCTTAATAGGGAGGTGAAAGCAATTAAGATGAGAACTGAAAGAAGAAAAGGAGTTAGCCAAGCAAAGGAGTCAGAACAGAAGAAGTGGAGGGAGAGGAAACACAGGCAGAGGGAAGAGACTGTAAAGGCACTGAAGGCAAGAAGAACGCATAGAAACTGAAAGCGAAGAGCAGAATGTGAGGGGTGCAGCTGTGAGAGATGAAGTTAAAAGACAGATTAATCAGAAAGGCCTAGTAATCCATGGTACGGAGTTTGGGCTTCACTTCAAAGCAAGAGAAAGCCACTGGAAGAGTTTATGCAGCCATGGGTGTGGGGAGGGGCAATGGCACTGGCACGGTGCTCTCTGTGGTTAGGTAAATATCACTCTGTGTGTACTTTAGAGAAGACATTAAAGCAGAAGAAGATCAGAGGGAGGCAGGCTAAGCAGGAGGCTATTCAGGACTCCAGGCAGAAGTTGATCTGGGCTAAGGCAATGGGATCTTAGTCATCAAGATGGACCAATAGAACAGATTCAAAACGTATTTGAAAACTAGACTAGTAGACTGTTCAATTAAGTTTGTGGGGAGAGTGTCAAAACAGAAGGAAGAACAGTTTCTTAGTTTTCTAAGTGATTCTTAACCAAACAGGAGATCATAGAGCCAATTACTGAGCCAGAGTGTAAGTGGGGATGCACAGATCCATTTATCTTGGGAAAGATGATGAGTTTCAGGTATCTGCAAGGCCTCCAACTAGAGATACTGTGATAGCTGGATTTATGAGACTGAAACTCAGAATAGGGTCTGGACAGTGAAAACAGCTGAGTAGTCCTCAGCATACAGCTTGGTGTGGTGATTTGCTGCTACAGAAAATAGGTTAAGAAATGTAGACTATAGATTGAAGCTTATTGAAGGCCTAGGTGAAAATAATTTCAATAGATAACTAGAGTGAAAGTTAAATTGGAGTACATGGAGGGCTGAGAAAGAAGAGGGAAAAGTGAGGCAATTTGGACAACTCTTTCAAGAAGTATAGCTGTAAAGAGGAGGAGATAAACAACAACAGTAATGTAAGAAGAATGAAAGTGTGGTAAATGGAGTTCATTGTTTTTGGTTTTGTTGTTTGCTTTGTTTTGAAAGAATCTTAAGGATTCTTAAAATTCATAGAAAAGAGGCAAAAGAGGGTCACGGGAATAGAGATTTAGTAAAGAGAAGGAATTTTACCTATTGCAACTAAACAGACAGCAGGGAAGGAGCCCTAGCACACAGCTAGAGGGTTTAACTTGTAGGACACCAGAGGGTGGGTATCTCTTTATTGTAAAAGAAGAGCAGAAGTTATAGTAGGTACAGATGAACATAGACTTGAATGCTTGATGTTGGAAAGTTGAAGACATTTTCATGTAAGAGCTTCTCTTTTCTCTATTTTGTAGAACATGAAGGATTTTACTAAAATGAGGGGAAGATGAGTGCAGAGGAAGGGGAAAGTCAGTGATTGGGAACCTGTGTTACAACTATTGGGAGAGAGTCTAAGATGGTGAAGGGTCTGAAATTACCACACTTTCAAGACGACAAGTTGGTCTGCCATTCAAGTATACTGGCAGAAGACTCAAGAGTCCTGGATCACAGCCAAAGGATTTTACCACTCACAGAACAGCAAGCAGCCTAAGCATGATGTTGGTGACATTTCCTCTTGTCCCCAAGTCAAGCAGGTGATGCAGATGGGCTTGAATGGATGCCTGCAGAAGCAGCGGACTGCATTCCAGGAAAGGAATACTGAGCTTAAGCAACCTGAATCTTTTATAACAGGCATAAAGCAAAGCTGCGCTTTGTTCCAGAGTTGAGAACAAAGGATAGTCAGCGCCTCTGCGGACAAAATGTATAGAAATGTGAGGCACAGAAAGAACTGTCGCCCAACAGAGGAACTGTCCCACAGACCAACCCAGTTGATATTGGTCATCTAAACATATAAGTTATCAAGCCCATTACTGCTCCCATCAAATACCACCACTGAGCTAATATTCCCATACAAGGAAATGAAAATCAGATAATCATTTTGGAATGACCAGAAAAACTTCTCTCCAACATGACATTGATCGCCTAACACTTCATGAACACTATCATTTAAACAAGATGCTAACCAACTGAAGTGACTTCCAACTCATAATTTACTCTTTCTTTTCTTAAAATGGGTGAATCTGCTAAATGTCTTTTTGAAATCTAGATCCTCACTAGACTGAAATGTAATCTAAGCACCAGCAACATGGGTTTCACCTGGAAGCTTGTGAGAACTAGCTGAATATCAGACTCCGCCCCAGAACTACTGTCATAATCTGCATCTTAGCAAGATCCCCAGATAATTTGTAGGCACATTAAATGTTAAAAAATGGATTTAGATTCTAGAGCAGAGGTGGGCAGACTTTTTCTGTGTAAGGCCAAATAATAATTATTTTAGCCTTTGCAGGGATTCTTCTGCAATTACTCAACTCTGCTATTGTACCTGGATAGCAGCCAAAGACAATAAGTAAACAAATTGGCGTGATAAGATTTGCCACAGGGCCATAGTTTGCAGATCCCTGCTCTGAAGTATTGCTTTGAATTAGAAATTATATTTCAAACAGAAATAAGTGTAACAAACTTGTTTTTAATAACTTGGCTTTGAGGGAACCCACACTGGCTTCTAAAAATCACACTATGTTCCTTTGTAACTCCTTATAACCCACTATTTAATGACCCATTCTTTAATTTTTCTTTAGACTGATATCAAAATTACTAGTTAATAGTGTATAAAATCCACTTTCTTCCTCTTTTTGGTATTTGCAGTGATGTTTGCACATTCCCAGCAGCTGTTGATTCTGCTCTTTCTCTTTATGATTTGTCAAAGATAGTGATTCAGAAATCTCAAATGTCAATTTTCTCAGGACCCTATGATGTAATTTGTCTGGGCCAGCAGATAGTCTGCCTGTCTTGGAACTGCTTTCCTTTGCCAATATTTACTTCACCATTTCTAATCTAAAGTTGGTTCTCCTTTACAAGGATAATGGAAGCAAAGGGATGGGGATCAGTGCAGAGGGGGAAATTAAAGATGCTGAATAGCAGACGGAATGTGTGGGGTTTAGGGCTCTAATATCTAGAGCTATATAAAAGAGGACAGACAAATACAAGAACACAAAAGTGGAATAATATGTACATTGCTGATTCAAACTAACGTAGTGATATATGTTAAAGATAAAAAACAGCGTTCAAACTCATGACTTCTCTTTTTCGTTTTTAACTGAAAAACCAAATCTTCAGGCTACGTAATCTCATAAAACTGTAATGTATTAACTTGGCTTTTTCTATCCAGGTTAAGAGTAACAAAACTAATTTGAAATTTGATTAGAGCCCAGAGCAACATAGATGTGGGAACTTTCTAGCATTTTCCAAAAGATTTTCATGTAAGTATCTTCTAAGTTTTAGATTTAACATGTAATAAATAATTTTCTAAAGAAGTTTCTTAAAAATGCTTATTTGCAGAGTTTATATTAGACCAAGGAGGAAGCAAAAGGAAACTAAATCAAAATTTAGTTTTTGAAGACTAGATTATAAAGACATAAGCTTTCATAGTGAAAGTAAGACCTACCAGAGCTCACTTTGGCCTGCATGCCTCCACCATGGGCACACAGCTGCAATCTGAGGTTGCAGTTTTACTTTCCCTGAGAACACATGGAGCAGCCGATCATTAGTAGCACCGCAAACATTACACACAAGATGCACAGCTCTCTTAAAATGTCAAGAGGGTCATTTCACATTATCCAATGGTCAGTCAAAGTTCCTATGGCTTGAATATTATACACAGGAGCTTGTATTATTTCTTGCTTTAGAATCATGGTTCAGTTGATATAAAATACTACAATCATAAAAACAGCCAATATTTATTGAGGTATATTATGTACTAGGAACTGTGCTAAGTACATTACAAACATTATCTAATTTAAAATTCCGGTAAGTAAATTGATTATCCTAATTTTATAGGTGAGAATAAAAAAGAGGCTTATAGAGACTAAGCTAAGGAAGTGTTAGAAGACAGAACTCAGCAAAAGGAATAAAAACAAAAATTGAGAGATCAGGAGATGGTCTGAGTTGTTAAAAAGAAAAAAAACGTGCAAAGGAGGAAGTAGAAAATTTAACAGAAAAAGGTATTTAGGAAACAGATTGTAGAAAATTAATGTAAAATATATAATATTAATTAAAATTAGGGTCAACGATTACATACATAACTTGCCAATGGTGTTGGAATACATGAAAATAAGGCACTAAGTAACTCTCTTAGGTCACTAGAGTGAAACTGGATGTTTTTTCCCATTGGTTTAAAAGATTTAATGTGTATCTGCCATTCTGCACATTGATGTCTGTAACGCGACAGTGCCTGGCAAATATTAGGCATGCAATAATTTTTTTTGCTGAATGAAAGAACAAATGAATAGATGAATGTGTGTCCACAAATGTTTCTCTCAGGGAGCAGCATATCCATTTGATAAGAAACACACACACTTTCTGAAATGCTTTAAAACCCTTGTGTTTGTAATAATAATGAGACTAGCTGACATTTATTGAATGTCTACTGTGTATATGTCAGCAACTGTTCTATGCTCTTCATATTTACTCACTCATTTGGTCCTCACAACAAACCTATGAGAAAGGTGACACTATAATTCTCATTTTACAGAGGAGAAAATTGAGGTGCATAGACAAGGAATTGTTCAGAATTCCCAAGCAGTAAATGGCAGAATGGGAAGCAAGTCATGCAGTCTGGTTCCAGAATCCAAGATCTTTACCATTGTGTTGATATACTGGATAAGAGTTCTTTAAGAATTTAGAGAAATCAAAGAATTCTAGCTGAAAGAGACACTAGGAATATGTGTTACCTCACTTTACAAACTGCAAAGTTGAGGCCCAAGGAGGCAATGTCTCTCACTCTTGGGTGCAGAGTTAGTGGAAACACAAGGAGTAGCACTTTAGTGTCTCAAAATCCCTGCCCAGTTCTTTATTTCTGATACCACACTGCCTCCTACAAACCACTTGAGTGGAACAAAGCTCGCATATGGAAGATCTGAAAACAGTTACTCAGCACTATATTATTCACCATACATATAAAGCAAAACAAAACAAAAACACATAGATGATAAAATTAGAACAGATTAGAGGAAGGTTTTTAAAAGAGATTAAATCTTGAAATAGGCACTTTCACCCTTACCCTAAAAGGCCCATGAATTACCAACAAGGCTATTTGAGAACATTTTTGAAAAAGCAAGGCAGAGACGTGGAAGATGGAGGAGGGGGACAGTATGAAGCTCAATGAGGACAGAGAAAGGAGGCAATGGAAAGTGACTTGCGAGAGATTTGGGGAAGGGGCTTCTCATGTAGGTTCCTGGATGTTAAAATAAACTTCTAAAATAATGAAAAATTGATTCTCTTTTAAATAAGACACTTAGAATAATGGTTTAATCAAAATCACTATTCAGATTTATAAAAGAACTTTAACATAAACAAACAAAAAACCCAGACCATGTCTACACATGTGAAATGAATGGGTTTGGCACAGCTCATCTATTCCTTTTGGATGTGTCTAAATGATGGCACACACTGCTGTTAGATCTAGCTGTGACGATCAATACTGAGCATAAGATGGACAAAATGAATGGAGACAGCTGCACTCCACTTGCCTTGTTTCATATATCAATGATCTGATTCACTCTGGTTTTTATAATATTCCTTAGCTAGAGCCATTCCTACAGCTTAGAAAACTGGCCCTGGACTTTGTGACTCAGAAAGGCTTCAGTCAGGAGAAGGAGGTGGATTAACCAATGGTCCTAAGAAAGATTTGCACCTCACACAAGCATCATTGGTCCACAAATCCTCCTGCTACCCCCAACACAAAGAGGCAGTAGGATATGGGTACGTAGTTGCTTCTTTCCCCATTTACCTCCCAGCATTGAAACCAATTTTAAACAGGTTTCTCCTTAATAACATGTTTGTTTATTATTTTTTCTTCAAGCCTAATCTACCAGATAAGGCATTTCTTCTCATATCCTCACTTCTACTGAGATGTTTTCCAGTATTTTTGTAGTTTCATTTGTCTTTTTTTTTTTTTTTTTTTAATTTTACTTTAAGTTCCAGGATACATATGCGCGACATGCAGGTTTGTTACATAGGTATACACGTGTCATGGTGGTTTGCTGCACCTATCAACCCGTCACCTAGGTTTTAAGCCCCTCATGCATTAGATATTTGTCCTAATGCTCTCCCTCCCCTTGTCCCCCACCCCGACAGGTCCTGGTGTGTGATAACATGTTTATTTTTATTAAATATCAGTAGTTGCTTCTTTCCCTATCTACCTCTCACCACTGACACCAATTTTAAACAAGTTTCTCCTTAATAATATGTTTATTTTTATTAAATATCAGGGGGTAGGAGAAGAAAAACATATACCATGTGATTGGGGTCTTAACAACCTAGAGATGTATCCTAGACTCCGAACCTCTCTAGGGCAGTGCTCTCCAAAGCCTGATGGAACTCTCAAGGGCAGAAGGAAAGGCAGTAATAGCAAAAGGAAGAACGCTGTCTTATCAGTTTATAAGAACTGGTCAGTGGACTTTTCTTGGTATAAAAAGTTCAACAACTAATAGAACAAGCAAATCACTTCACCATAATCAAATTTCACCTTATGACCCAGGAAAATGCAAAGGCTCTAGCCAAAGAAAATTGTATATGTGTATGTATATGTATATGTGTGTGTTTATATATATATTTATATATATATATATAAATAAATATATATAGTGATCAGACTTTTAGACTTTTCCCCTGAACACTTCTATGGTGAATTATTAAAAACAGTACTGACTCATTTTTAGTTACATAGTTACATACTTACTTATATATATACTTAGTTATATACTTAGTTATATACCTTACTGTTTTCGCTAGAGACTCATCCCAATAAAATTACTTCTAGACCTTAGCTATTGGGTGTTGTTACTAAGGAATTTTTAGTAAGAAATAGCCAACACTTTCAATTAGAAATGGATGTACATATATTAATGTCAGACATTTATTTTTAAATATCCTCTACTAATCATTTCAATATCTTCAGAATTTAGAAGTGCCAGAGAACAAGAAGCAATCATCTGGTAAATCACATCAATGGATTTACTGAAGAGTCTTTAAGGAAATTGAAAATCTATGTTAACATAATTTTTCTAGTTCCCCAGTAGAGGGCAACTTCTACACACTTTGACAGTTTAAAAAAAATCTATGCACAGCACAGTTGTAAGAATCACTGCACGTTTAAAATAAAACAATATAGTTTATGCTTATGAATGGATTTTCACTAACAGGTAGCTTATAAAATGTCATGGAATTTAAATAAGTAGTTAGGAATTGAATATCTGTAATGAGTAATTAGCATTTTATGATTAATATAAGTATAAACTGCAGGAACTTTAAAAGTAGCAACCATTAGGTCACTGTGATAGAATTATCAGGAACTTAAATATAAGAGGGAAATGATCAGAGTATTGTTCTTTAGTAACCATTTTGATTGAATTTCAATATAACTGAGTTCCAAATATAGCTAATACGTTGCATAAAATATTTTATTAAAAATAGGCAAAACCAACCCCCCATCCCCAAAATGGCCATAAACAAACATTTGAAAGTATAATTTAGAGTTTTTGATATTCTATATTTTGAACTAATTCGAATTAGTGTTAGTGTTTTATATTTTATTTTTTTTGAGACGGAGTCTCGCTGTGTCGCCCAGGCTGGAGTGCAGTGGCATGATCTCGGCTCACTGCAAGCTCCGCCTCCCAGGTTCACACCATTCTCCTGCCTCAACCTCCCCAGCAGCTGGGACTACAGGCGCCTGCCACCACACTCGGCTAATTTTTTGTATTTTTAGTAGAGACAGGGTTTCACCGTGTTAGCCAGGGTGGTCTCGATCTCCTGACCTTGTGATCCACCCACCTCGGCCTCCCAAAGAGCTGGGATTACAGGCATGAGCCACCGCACCTGGCCCAGTGTTAGTGTTTTAATGACATCAGACATAAGAATGTAACCATACACATGTATGCTTATACACAAATAGGATAAAATTTCACTATAATACATCTCATTATATCGTATTCTATATAGTGGTTGGACACAATATAAAATGTCCTCATTCATTCATTCATTCAACACTCATTTACTGAGCACATATTGTGTGCCAGATACAATACCAAAAGTCAAGGCTACAGTGTGACAAATCTGACAAAGTTCTCTGCCTTCTTGGGGCTTACAGGTTCTATTAAAAAGTAATGTATGGCAAAGCCTTCTAAAAAGACAAATCTATAAGATGGATGCTTACCTTATAAAACTAGTTTTTTATTTAAAAATTTGGCTTTGTTTTTAATATAGAAAATATTATAAGGAAAAATGAAATGGTTCATAATCTTAAAACACAAATAACCCTTGTTGGCCTTAAACAATGTTATAAATGAATCTCATTAGAAAATTTTTAGTTGTATAGAAAAGTATAAAATAAAAATTGAAAATTTCTAGCACTCTCTCAACTCAGAAACATTAGCAGTTTCTTGTAATTCCTTACAGAAAAAAAAAACAACAGTACCCACCATTTCCTCTACCCACCTACTCATCCATCTAGCCTAGCCGTCTTAACTTATTCAAATTTATACAGTTTTCTTAAGACAATCATACTATATACAGTATTCTGCACATAGCTTTATCTTTTCCCAATTCCCTATATTTCCTGGAGCTCTTTCCATAAAAGAATATATAAGCACACCTCATTCTTTCATTTGACTCATTTTATTTTTTAATTTAGAAGTATTTTATCTATCTCTAAATATCTCACAATTCTAGTTTAAAAAGTGGTTATGCAGTTTTATCTGAAATTTATAAGAGCTGTTATAGTGTTAAAAGTATAAAGACTTAGAAATCATGACCTTCAAGAGGAAGCCTAAAAAAAATTATTTTTAATTTATTAGAGAACAGCAAATACAAGAAGAAAAAGAAGAAGTAAGTATCTGCTTTGGACAAAAACCCTACCAACAGCTCTATTAGATCATACACAATGTAACAATCTTCTAAGAGTGTCTTTAAATGTGAATTAGAAATACTAGTGAATTTTTTTATCAGTAAGTTTTAATAATAGTACTATTACACAATCATCATTTTTTAGAGTTTCACTTAAAATTTTCAATTAAGCATGCAAGAATTACTTTATAGCATTCTATTTATAATACTGCTTAAACCACATATTTGTTTCAGGGCAATATTTGATATTAAAATGTGATAAGAATTTTAAAATTTATAAAAATATTATGCAAAATAAAATACAGGGCACTAGGTGGTGCTGTGGAACCTTCCAGATAAACTAACACTGCAAAGGTATGCATTTGACAAATTAGTTGTATGGTTGATTCTATATATTTAAATACACATTAAATATCTTTTATAGATAAAACAGTGCACATAAATAAGAAGAGTAATATAATGAAAAAACAAAGTTGTGATAGATGACCTCTTTGAGGAAGATACAACCCCCTTTCAAAATCTCATACCCTAACTCCTGTGTTAAGCTATTAAAAAAATCTTTATATAAAAAATGTCATTTTTGAGGCATGCTTGTCAATCCACTATTATTTTCATTTACCTTTAAAGCTATTTTTTTCATATAACTACGAATTTAAAAGATGAGCAATTATACCTCCTTGTCAAACAATTTTCTATTAGGTGATTTCTTATATCACAGTATAAGATCTTCTTGAGTTTTGTTTTTCTATTTTCCCCAGACATGACTGCTTGCTGCAGAGCTACTAATTCAAATACTGACAGCCACCAGACTGGCAAGGCAAATGTACAGATTGGGCTACAAGTAAAATAATAGGAAGTAAGGGCAACTTAGGAAACCCAGAGTATATGCATTCAAATTCAGATGAAAATAAACGTGCGCGCGCACACACACACACTACACAAGCCAAAAAAAGCACATCTGTGGTCTGCATGTGGTCTGTGGGCCACTCACCTGTGACCTCTAAGTCCAACATGTTCCTAACCATTTATCTATGAGTGACACATCTCAAAGATAACCTACGAATTTCAGTTCAAATGAAGGAGTGTAAATGCTTTTCAGTTGTCCTTCTACAATGTTTAATCACTTATGTATGTCCTCCCTTAAAGAAAACAGAAAATATTAGTGGTGTGGGAGAGAAACCGTAGTGGTCAAGAGCATTACCCGTCCATGATGAGCTGCTGGTTTAAAGAGAAGCACAGATTTAGCAGTCTTTTTTTGTGGGCATGGTCTTCCTCTTCCCTGCAGGCACTTTCATGATTGTGAAATAAAATGATAAAGTACTTAATATTGAATTGATAGAAATACATGTTTAACATCAATGAAAAAAGGATAGAATTTATTCCCACTAGTAGTGACGGTGGAACTTAATATTATAGGTACAAAGTAAGAATGAAAATGAATTTTTAACAAATTCAACAAAACTCACCTAAAGGAATTTTTTTAAACAAATTCAACAAATTAAACAAATTTTTAACAAATTCAACAAAAATCACCTAAAGGAATGTTGTTCTTCAAGTCTGTCAATGAGAGAAGCAAAACTCATTTTTAAATGATGCATCATTCCAAATGTTTTTAGCTGCCCTCAGAAAGCGTTTGTGTGCTACATAAGAAAATAAGATAAAATCATGTCATTTCTGAACTGGAAGAGACCACAGAGATTAACAATCTCTCGTTACTTTAGCTTCACCTCACAAATCAGTTCTTGAAAGATAAACACAGTTAAGCTTCAGTATCTAAGTGGGGCTTTGTCACAAAAAATGAAGTGACCTGATGCTAGCAGGAAGCTATGCAGAAATCACATTTACTTTGAATGGAGACTATGCCTTACACCAGTAACCAATGCAAAAATATCATGTTTCAAGAATTTTCAATATTGTCTAAACACTCACAGGAATCTCTACCAACACTAAAAATCATTTGAAATTTTTAGAGGGTTTAATGGGTTCAAACAGATATATGGAAGAAGCGGTGAAAAGCAGAACTAGATTAGAGCCACACTGCCTGAATTCTTTTTTTTTTTTTTTTTTAATTTATTTATTATTATTATACTTTAAGTTGTAGGGTACATGTGCATAACGTGCAGGTTTGTTACATATGTATACTTGTGCCATGTTGGTCTGCTGCACCCATCAACTCGTCATTTACATCAGGTATAACTCCCAATGCAATCCCTCCCCCCTCCCCCCTGCCCATGATAGGCCCCGGTGTGTGATGTTCCCCTTCCTGAGTCCAAGTGATCTCATTGTTCAGTTCCCACCTATGAGTGAGAACATGCGGTGTTTGGTTTTCTGTTCTTGTGATAGTTTGCTAAGAATGATGGTTTCCAGCTGCATCCATGTCCCTACAAAGGACGCAAACTCATCCTTTTTTATGGCTGCATAGTATTCCATGGTGTATATGTGCCACATTTTCTTAATCCAATCTGTCACTGATGGACATTTGGGTTGATTCCAAGTCTTTGCTATTGTGAATAGTGCTGCAATAAACATACGTGTGCATGTGTCTTTATAGCAGCATAATTTATAATCCTTTGGGTATATCCCCAGTAATGGGATGGCTGGGTCATATGGTACATCTAGTTCTAGATCCTTGAGGAATCGCCATACTGTTTTCCATAATGGTTGAACTAGTTTACAATCCCACCAACAGTGTAAAAGTGTTCCTATTTCTCCACATCCTCTCCAGCACCAGTTGTTTCCTGACTTTTTAATGATCGCCATTCTAACTGGTGTGAGATGGTATCTCATTGTGGTTTTGATTTGCATTTCTCTGATGGCCAGTGATGATGAGCATTTTTTCATATGTCTGTTGGCTGTATGAATGTCTTCTTTTGAGAAATGTCTGTTCATATCCTTTGCCCACTTTTTGATGGGGTTGTTTGTTTTTTTCTTGTAAATTTGTTTGAGTTCTTTGTAGGTTCTGGATATTAGCCCTTTGTCAGATGAGTAGATTGCAAAAATTTTCTCCCATTCTGTAGGTTGCCTGTTCACTCTGATGGTAGTTTCTTTTGCTGTGCAGAAGCTCTTTAGTTTAATGAGATCCCATTTGTCAATTTTAGCTTTTGCTGCCGTTGCTTTTGGTGTTTTAGACATGAAGTCTTTGCCCATGCCTATGTCCTGAATGGTACTACCTAGGTTTTCCTCTAGGATTTTTATGGTATTAGGTCTAACATTTAAGTCTCTAATCCATCTTGAATTAATTTTTGTATAAGGAGTAAGGAAAGGATCCAGTTTCAGCTTTCTACTTATGGCTAGCCAATTTTCCCAGCACCATTTATTAAATAGGGAATCCTTTCCCCATTTCTTGTTTTTCTCAGGTTTGTCAAAGATCAGATGGCTGTAGATGTGTGGTATTATTTCTGAGGACTCTGTTCTGTTCCATTGGTCTATATCTCTGTTTTGGTACCAGTACCATGCTGTTTTGGTTACTGTAGCCTTGTAGTATAGTTTGAAGTCAGGTAGCGTGATGCCTCCAGCTTTGTTCTTTTGACTTAGGATTGTCTTGGAGATGCGGGCTTTTTTGGTTCCATATGAACTTTAAAGCAGTTTTTTCCAATTCTGTGAAGAAACTCATTGGTAGCTTGATGGGGATGGCATTGAATCTATAAATTACCTTGGGCAGTATGGCCATTTTCACGATATTGATTCTTCCTATCCATGAGCATGGTATGTTCTTCCATTTTTTTGTGTCCTCTTTTATTTCACTGAGCAGTGGTTTGTAGTTCTCCTTGAAGAGGTCCTTTACATCCCTTGTAAGTTGGATTCCTAGGTATTTTATTCTCTTTGA